>NC_052506.1:5747777-5829813 GCF_014356525.2 Nilaparvata lugens | reverse complement strand
GAAACAGCTGGAGTCAGAAAATTAGCTTTCCAAAACGGGGCGTAGTCGCAGTTTTTATAACAGTAGTCGCAGTTTTTATTTTTTTATTTCTATAATTGGAAACGTTATTCCTTGACAAACGTTCAAACATTTTTCCTTGACAAACGATTAAACATTTCGAAATAATTCAAAACAGCTAAAAAATTTCACTATTTTCTCTCCATTTTATCTTGTGTTTAATTTTATCGTTTTTTTGAAATTTAATTCAAACGTGACTTTGACAATGACTGCGACTACGCCCCGTTTCGGAAAGCCAATTTTCTTACTCAAAGTCTAGAACCATAGAGAAACAATATAGCATAAGTAGATATCCCATGGTATAGGGCGTTTATGTCGCAACTTTTACTGTTATCTCAAGCTGACAGTCCTCGTAGTTCTTTCCCGTGAAGCTTTATGACGCTGGTAGTCTCTCATATTGTGCCGTTCATACACTCTTACACGGTCAAAGCAGTAAAAATCGACAATAATCAATAGTAATCGGCTTGAGATAACAGTAAAAGTTGCGTCATAGACGCCCTATACCATGGGATATCTACTTACGCTATATTGTTTCTCTATGCTAGAACTTAGCCAAATCCCGAGCTCGAAAACCAGCCCTAAATATTTTTAAAATCGAAGGTAATTATTTAGTGCTGACTTAATGTGAATCTAACTTCAACACATCAAACTTTTTTGACAAATCACTGGAATACGAGAAAAATGAATTCTAGCTGGTATCAAGTGCAAAAACATAAATTCAAAGAACAAGAGACTCACCTCCTCATCTTCACCGTTCGACTCCTCAGAATCTTCTCCGATTCGGATGATAAACTTGTTCGAGTCCTCCTGAGCTGCTGTACTCTGTCTAGTCGCAGGTGTAATCGCTGTACTCTGTCTAGCCACACTCGTAATCGTAGTACTCTGTCTAGCCACAGCTGTACTCTGTCTAGGCACAGTTGTAATCCTCTTTTTAGCACCTCTATTTTGCACCACAACTCTCTCAAGATTCTGGTTGCCAGCGCTGTTCACTTTCACGATTCTATTACTCACAATACGATTGGGTGGGGGCACTGCCTTCGTTGTAGCTAGCGAAACGGGACGCGATGAAGAATCATGAATGACATCACTACTTGCAGTGGCACGAATTGTATCAATGAAGTCAGATAGATCCCTTTTATGAATGGGATCGCTTGCGTTGGTGCTTCTTCCACAGCTACTACTACTCTCCTCATTCATGACTACATCTTCTCTGTCCACCGGTTCGGAACTGGGTTTCTTCCTAGACAAACTAGGCTCCCGACTAGACGATTTACTACTCTCATCCCCAGTGTCCATCTGCATTCTATCCGACTTGCCTTTCTTTTGCAACAAGGCAGTCAACAGTTTCGCTCTGAGCCGCTCTTCGTTCTCGTCATCTGTATTACATGTACCGTCAGTATCAGTATCCTCTTCATCTCCCACTTCAAACACACAACTTTCAACTTCTCCGACATCTGAGCTCTGATTTTTCTCCAAAACACCAGTCGAATTACTGCCCTCCTCCTCAACTGAGGCGGCGCACTCTTGTCTGACAGTTGGCACAAGGGTCTCCAACTGGTTGGAGCTGGCTTGCTCCGACAATTGCCTTTGGTTGGTGCTGGCTTGCTCCGACAATTTCCTCTTGTTGGTGCTGGCTTGCTCCGACAATTGCCTCTGGTTGGTGCTGGCTTGCTCCGACAATTGCCTCTGGTTGGTGCTGGCTTGCTCCGACAATTGCTCTGGTTGGTGCTGGCTTGCTCCGACAATTGCCTCTGGTTGGTGCTGGCTTGCTCCGACAATTGCCTCTGGTTGGTGCTGGCTTGCTCCGACAATTCCCTCTGGTTGGTGGTGGCTTGGTCCGTCAATTGCCTCTGGTTGGTGCTGGCTTGCTCCGACAATTGCCTCTGGTTGGCACTGCTCATCACACATGGCTCCAACTGTCTGTTACTGTTCGTATAGATTGTTTTAGTGATGTTCAACAGTTTATCTTCTCCACTAACAGAACAATGTTCAAGCTGTCTTACGCTAGGAAGGCTTGACTCGTTTTCCATTGTTCTCCTAGTATGCAACGGGAGGGTTGTTGTGGAGGGGATGTTATCGAAAGAAGACTGAGGCAACATATGTGGTGGGATAGTAGGTTCAGCAGGTACAAAACTGGATCCCATATGTGGCATAGTTTCGTCAGGATTCTGCATAGATCCAAAATTGGGTCCCACATGTGAGGTGGGATCATTAGGATGTGGCACTGGTCCAAAATTTTGTCCCAGATGTGAGGTGGGTAGATTAGGATACGGCACTGGTCCAAAATTTTGTCCTAAATGTGAGGAGGGTTCATTAGGATGCGGCACTGGTCCAAAATTTTGTCCCATATGTGATGAGGGTACATTAGGATGCGGCACTGGTCCAAAATTTTGTCCCATATGTGAGCAGGGTACATTAGGATGCGGCACTGGTCCAAAATTTTGTCCCATATGTGAGGAGGGTACATTAGGATGCGGCACTGGTCCAAAGTTTTGTCCTACATGTGAGCTTGGTTCATTAGGATACGGCACTGGTCCAAAATTTTGTCCCATATGTGAGGAGGGTACATTAGGATGCGGCACAGGTCCAAAATGTGGCCCCACAAACGTGTGCGGGTGTTGATTGAAGTAGTTGAGGGGTGGGAACCCGCCTTGAAACCCGAATCTGTGATCGGCGTCCGGGTGCGGCAGAGGAGGGGGCGGCAAAGGAGGAGGTGGCGGTGGAGGAGCACCCAACACCGAATCCGAAAATTCGGGCGGCAAATTGGAAACGTCCACACCAGGCGGCAGCGGTTGCGGCCCCAAATCCGTAAACCACGCGTTGTTGCTTCCATCATAGGTTTGTTCGACGATCCTCGGTTGCTCGACATTCTCGTCCGGATCGTCGATATCGATGTCCTGTTCGGTGTGACACTCCTGGGTGGGCGAAAAGTTGTAGCTGCTAGTCGGCGACATGGGGGAAGTGCGGTTGGAGGGGTGGTAGGAGTCCCTCTCCCCATCATCCTCTTCAGAGCTGGTGATTAAGTCGGTAAAGTTGCACTTTGAGATGGGATTATTTAGACCCAACTGCCGCCTCATATATTTGTCATGTCGCCTTTCAGCGAGAGCACCTTGTAAACTGTGTTCTTGCTCCTGGGGATTCTGCTCTTCTTCTAATATCATTTCCCTCATGGCCGACAGACGAGCTTGCCGCTGTTGTAATCTCATTTCCCTCATGGCCGACTGGCGATCTCCTCGCTCGACACGATCCTGATACTTTCTCAACATGGCCGACTTGAGAGCGATCGCCCGCAGGTTTAGGGCGTTCAGATCGTCCTCGTCGCGCAGGGCGACATCCGAGGAGGCGCGTTGCTGCGGAGGCCCAGGTGCCGGCTCCTCCTCATCCTCCTCCTCCACCACCACCTCATCCACCTCACCGTCACTGTCCAACTCAATGACAGGCGGCGGGGGTTTGTGGGGGATGATGACCTCTATCTCACTGTCGTCGCTACAGTCTTTCTCCTGTTGCTCCTGAGGGGGGTGCATGCGCTCCAGGAAGGTGTAGTCGGGGCTGGAGACCGTTGACAGTGAACCGACCTCACAGCTCAGGTCCGACGTGTTGTCCGCCACTGTTTTCGCCCCGTCTCCAACGCCCAGCGACTCTGATTGCAGTAGTTTGCGCATCAGCACGTTGTCTTTCAGTCGACTGGAAACCACAAACTAATATTATTCATTTTCAAGAAATCGTGTAAGCTATGGAGCTATATTAATTTGGGGTAATTCTGTTAGTCGACTGTAAACCACAAACCAATAATTGAAATTCAAGAGATCGTGCAATAAGAATGATAAACTATGGAATTACAGGTACCTAATTTAATTACTCACTAAAAATAAATGATGAATGTTTGGTGTGCGGCTAATAATTTGAGCTTGAACGTTGACAAAACAATTGACATGAAATTTAGCTTTGATAGGAGTACAACTGAAGTAACATCTATCTATAAATTCCATGCAATCTCTAATTTAATTCCATCTGTAGACTGGTTGGCCGCTATGGTTTCGTATAAAATGAGCGCTGCTATCCAGAGATTGCCAGTTTGGTGTAAGGGTATGCATTTATGACTAGCAATAATTAGGAAGTACCGGGTTCGATTCCCGGGCTGGCAATTAATTTTTGGATAGTAGCTCTCATCGAATTTTAATCTAGCTGTTAACCCTGTTGTCAATATTTGCAGTAGCAGAAGTCTTCGGAGTGATTTACAGCATTTAATTGGTATTTTCTTTAAATAATTATTATACATTAATTAGCATTTGAGCAAATGCTAAATAATTATTATAAATTAATTAGCATTTGAGCAAATGCTAAATAATTATTATAAATTAATTAGCATTTGAGAAAATGTAATCTCTATTTAATTCCATCTGAATAAATGAATAAATATAGCCTACTACCAGCAGCTGCTAGTCAAAATCTGAAATAGGTTAGTTCTTTCAAACAGTCTGTTAGAAATATCCTAATAGAAGTTTCAACTTATTTTGTGGAAAGTGGACATTTTTGAATACCTGTCATCCATGATGGGTCTGAGCCTAGTTTTGTCGATGGCTCGTTTCTTCCACTTGTTCATGAGTCGATCGCAGGATCGAGATCGAGATCGGGAGGATCGAGATCGATGCTTCCTGTCACCTCTCCCTGCGCTTTCGTTTGTTCTGTGTCGTATTTTGCCGCTCCTTCAAAAATAAAATTGAATATACGAGGGTCATTTTTAATTCAACTTCCTATCACATATCTTAAGAGACAGAATAATAATAATAATAATAATAATAATAATAATACAGGGTTTGTATAATAAGTAGCCGGACTGCCCTCAGGAAATTTTTTATTGGCAAAATATGTACAATTTTTCATTAGATATCTTCAAAGTAGTCCCTATTGGAGTCGATAACACGCTGATACCGGATTTTCAAATCCCTGAACGCTCCCTAGAAGTCGGCAACCTCTATGCTGTCTAGAGCCCTCGTCGTAGCACGTTGAACGTTTTCCAGAGTCCCGAACCGCGTCCTCTTAAGTTGTCTCTTGATCTTGGGGAACAAAAAGAAGTCCGGTGGTGCCACATCCGGGCTGTGAGGAGGATGTGGCAACGTTACCCTCGACTATTTGACCAACTGCTCGGTGACTCTGCGACAGAGCATTGTCGTGATGGAGGATCCACGAATCGGCAATCCTCGGACGGACTCGATGAACCCGGGCGGTTCACAAAGAGTTTGTACCACATGGCCAAACTGTAAACGACCAGTACTACAGAGAGGTGCTCCATCGACTAACCGCGCGGGTTCATCGCTAAGTTTTATGAAACAGGCTCCAGGGCCCTGGGCCTTGATAAAATCAGCTGTTCGTGAACTACAGGACTTCTAAGTTTATATGAGCCAGGGCCCTGGGCCTTGATAAAATCAGCTGTTCGTGAATTACAGGACTTCTAAAATTATATGAGCCAGGGCCCTGGGCCTTGATAAAATCAGCTGTTCGTGAATTACAGGACTTCTAAGTTTATATGAGCCAGGGCCCTGGGCCTTGATAAAATCAGCTGTTCGTGAATTACAGGACTTCTAAGTTTATATGAGCCAGGGCCCTGGGCCTTGATAAAATCAGCTGTTCGTGAATTGCAGGACTTCCAAGTTTTTATGAAACAGGGGCCTAATTGTAATATTAGTAACACTGGCCACTAACGACAGGACTAGTTGTGTTGACGTCATTTGGACTCGAACAAAATTTTTCGTGGTAAGGTTTTGTTTCTTCGATTTTTTTGTTATCCATATTTTCTTCACTGCTCTATTTCAGTTCAAATTATTTTTGTATCAATATAACCAAGACTTCCTATATACCGGACCTGCGCCTACAAAAAAAATGGCCGTCTCAAGTGGTGGCCGGCATTGATATTTTAAACGGGAACTAGACGAACTGAGATTTCGACAAACTGACACGCTAACAGCTGATTAGTGAATTTTTCTCAGTAGGAATAATTTCTATAAGACCACCACATACGGCGGCCATTTTTTTCTAGGCTCAGGTCCGGTAGTATATAGGAGGTCCTGATATAACTTGTACTTTTCCAGTGTTTTATTTATTGTTATTGGTTGTTTATTTCAAGTTAGGAGCTGCTGTCAAACAGCTGTTTATTGTTCTAAGCCTTTCGCAAGCATGTAACTTTCGGTCAAAGACATGTCCGTTCACACATGATCGACACACTGTTGTATAAACTACTATTAAAACATCTTTGCATATTAATTAGTATCAGATACCTTGTCTGACCATAAAGAGTCACGTTGTCCATTCTGAGGTACATCTTTTTAGCACGACACAGTTTAGAATCCGGTTCCTTTAGCTTTGCCTACGGCTTATACTTATTTAGTGTTAAGGGGACCAGGAGGTTGTTAAAATTTTCGTTTTTTCGATGGATAATATTCTCCAGAATTTCCTCTTTACAGTGATGCTGTACACATAGTATTCCAAATGTTGTTAACATTTTTAATATTTTTTTGAAAATATTGAAATTTTCTGTAGGTACCACATAAATTCAACTGCAAAATTTCAGCATTTCAAAAACTTCATAACAACTGATACGCTGAACTGAGAAATATGTATGTGGTTGGAACCGGGTATCATAAAAGAGTATAAGCACAAGAATTCTTTGTTTTCGTTATTTTTTAGTGGAAATGGACTAAATTTTAGAAAAGTGAAACCATAACCCTATTTCAGACTTTTAAAATGTTATCTTAATTTGGGAGAGAAATAGTACAAGGAGTATCCTTAGTTTTTCTCTCCCAATCAGTGCTACTTTGAAAATGTTCCTTATGTTAACATTGGCTAATATACAACCTCCGGGTCCCATACAAATAATATGTATATAAGTACATACAAATAACATTATTAATAACTTAATGTTAGTGAACATTTTCAGTGGCAACCTATCAGCTGACATTCGTTCAACATGTTCTTTCCATTTTTGGTAAAACGTTGCAACTCTCTCATTCATGAAGAATCTCTGTGTGTAGGGAGATTCCTACAAAGAAGCTCTTTAGGGAGCTTCCTCCATCTATGGTCTCTGAAGCTTGATTTTTTTGCAAAGCCGTGAATATTACCGCGCGAACCATACCTTGCCAATATGCCGCTTCTAAGTCACGGAAGCTGAGCTAAAAAAAAAGTAAATTCGTATGGCTTTTGTTGGTGGGGAGTCCCTTGCGGGAAGGTCCCACCGCCTGAATATATAATTTAAGCCGTCAATGGGCCTTACGACTGTCATACTTCAGCCGGGACAGACAGTTTAAGCTACTGGACGCCCACTATACGCTCGCTCACTTGTGTCTCAACTCTACATCCAATTCATGCATTAAAGACACTTATAATAAAACCTGTGTTGTGAACTACCATAAAAACATGTTTGTATTTGTATTAGATACCTTGTCTGACCATCACTATCATTGCTGTCGCTCTCTGTTTCTCCCTCTTCCTCGTACCTGTTCCTACTTCTGTTTTTGGCAGTTGCTTTTTTTCTCGAGTGAGGGCGACGTCGTCGCTTTGAACGATGATGATGGTGATGATGAGTGACACTGTTCTGCTTCTCCGTCTCTAGAGACAAAGCTGAAATCAAAAACAATAACACATAAATTTATAAAATAGAACCTGTCACCATAATTGACCGAGCGAAGTGAGGTCTAAGATTCAAGTCGACGGTTTGGCATTTCTCTTAGACGGGCTACTAACTGTTGTCGCAAGACACGCGTCTTAAGACGCGTGTCGTGTCTTATCAAATTTCATGAGACATGCATGTCTCTGTCGCTTGTCGCATGTCTCGTGATTTTCGGTTGTTACAAAGCTGTATTACAGACTGAGCATAAGCAGTGATAAAGAGTGCTCAGTGCTGGCAGTAGACAGTGGCTGGAGCGCATGCGCAGAGTGATGTCTCTGGCTAACCGGTTCCGTGCGACACCTGTCCGATACACAGGCGATACCTCGAACATCTGTCGCAAGCAGTGAGTAAGCTCTGATTTTACAACACAGGTTGGTTTCATATGCGACATGCCTCGGATATGAGATTTGTCGTAGACATCATGTCTACGACACTAGTGTGTAGCCCGCCTAAATGTTTATATGTTGCGCATTTACGGCGAAACGCGATAATAGATTTTCATGAAATTTGACAGGTATGTTCCTTTTTAAATTGCGCGTCGACGTATATACAAGGTTTTTGGAAATTTTTGCATCTCAAGGATAATATGAAAGAGAAAGGAGCCTCCTTCATACGCCAATATTAGAGTAAAAATCAGACTATCGAATTATTCATCATAAATCAGCTGACAAGTGATTACACAGATGTGTGGAGAAGCCAGTCTATTACAGTATTTGTATATTATATACAAATTTAGGTCTGGCTGGCTTCGTATAAAATGAGCGCTGCTATCCAGAGATTGTCAGTTTGGTGTAAGGGTAAGCATTCCTGACCGGCAATTAGGAGGTACTGGGTTCGATTCCCGGGCTGACAAATGATTTTTGAATAGTAGCGCTCATCGAATTTCCATCTAGCTGTTTACCCTGTTGTCAATATTTGCAGTAGCAGAAGTCTTCGGGGTGAATTACAGAATTTAATTTGGATTTTCGTTCAATAATAGTAGCGCTATCTGCTTTGTCGAATGATATACAAGGATAGCAAGGGTGTTAATTAAATAAGGATGTAAATCAATGCAGAGATCTCATTAAGATTTCTTTTCAAATTTTTAATACTTAGTAGGCCTATTTTAGGTCCATAATGTAATCACAAGACCACATGGACACGTCAAGAAACGAAATAAATCAAGAAAGCTAATACATGATGACTAGTCACAACAACAGAAGTAAAAAATACGAACTTACCAGTGTATTGTCCAACATTAAGAACTCACTGATGGAATACAATGGATTCTAAATTAAGATAGGATTTCAGTACTCACTTAAGGTAGGCCTACTGAAAATTAGTTTGGCTCACTTTTTAGATCTGGTAATAAATGAAGCACTCAATAACTGCCTTGTTTTCTGTTTAATAAATATCACATTCATCATTAATAAACCTAATAGAGATTAGCGACATGAGATTAGGCTTGAATTGTAAAAATACTTAACTAAACTAGATATATTTAGTAATAAAATATATTAGTAATTATTTCAGTAACATAGTAATTAAACAATAGCAGTAAGAGTTCCTAATGAGAAATTCACTGTTCAATTTTTCAAGTAGTGATATAGGATAAAAAAAATTATCTCATTAGTCTTTAGACTAGATGGCTATAGTATTGACCAATAGAAAAAAAAATTAGTAATATATTTTATTAGGAAATACCAAACTATTATTTCAAAACTGTCTAGTTTTGAATAATAATTGTCTTTCTGAGCATTGAACCGCAAAGACAAGGACATGTTATGTTGAAACCTACTAAAAATAAAATAGAGTAAAGTAGAAATCAAATAATGTTGATACATCTAAATTAATGATTTTCAAGAAAGACGCAGTGATCCATCAAAACTAACTTATGTTGTCGACCCACTGGTTGGAAACAGCCGACCAACATTTTTTTGGCTCATTTTAGGTTAGGTTTTAACAAATTAGGATTTAAATTAGTTTAATGTACCTAATAAATTATGTTAGTACCAACTAAAGGTCTAATTCCTAAGTAGCGATTCTGACTCGTATAGGTACTAAAGATAGGGTTAATGCTAGGTTTACACTATTACAAAGAGGTTTACACAGAGCTAAGGCTTTCCTACAAGTTCAAAAAGTGACACTGGAGATCTGCTATATTATTTATTTATTAATTTATTTATTGAACAGAGTAAACAATACAGTAGTCGAAAAATAAAAGACAGGCTATTACCCAAAACTTCTTCAATTTCCTAATTTTGTCTTAAATTGTCGAAATACTATGTAGCTTATGTCCATTTACACACTAAATCATCAATCTGAATATACAAGTCAGAATAAAACAAACAATTTTAAATTTAGATAAATTAATTACAGCCCTATCTTTTGGATAGCAGTTCTATATAGCAGTTTTAAGTTTTAAGCCTATTTTCTCAGCTATTTTTCATAGCAGAAAATGAGCTATCCAAAATTTTTGGTAAACATCAAAGAGAATGTGAGATCTGCTACATGTCAATTTTTGTTTATAGCAGAGCTAGATGTAGCTGCTCTGTCCTTGAAGGAAGGCTGCCGCAGCTTTTTAGTGCCTGCTTGGTTTACACCAGATATTCTGTACTCATTTGTTGTCAGAGTGCTAGTAGGTTACTGCGCATTGCGAGCATTTCTTTTTGATTTATATATTATTGTGCAATGATGGAGAGTGAATTTGATTGGAATAGAGACAAAATTATCTAATATCTTATTTCTCTTATCTGTGCTGAAAATATTACAGTAGCTGCGGCGAAAGCAGCAGCATCTTCTTCAGCATTTTGCTGGGAACTGAGCAGTGAAAACTGGTTTATTCCGAACTATATGTAGCTATGCTACAATTAATGGCATCAAAGCTGGATAGAGCAGAGCTACATATAGCTCTGCTACATAAAATTAGCGTTAAATCTACTTATAGCAGTGCTAGGCCAATATGTAGCTGACAGAGCTATATGTAGCTCAAATTTTATATAGCTCCGCTATATAGCTCTTCAGCTACATAGTGTAAAAGTAGCTTTTATAGTAGCTATTAAGCTACTTTTACACTATGTAGCTGAAGAGCTATATAGCAGAGCTATATAAAATTTGAGCTACATATAGCTCTGTCAGCTACATATTGGCCTAGCACTGCTATAAGTAGATTTAACGCTAATTTTATGTAGCAGAGCTAAGTAGCTTTTACACTATGTAGCTAAAGTGCTATATAGCAGAACTATATAAAATTTGAGCTACATATAGCTCTGCTACATAAAATTAGCGTTAAATCTACTTATAGCAGTGCTAGGCCTATATGTAGCTGACAGAGCTATATGTAGCTCAAATTTTATATAGCTCTGCTATATAGCTCTTCAGCTACATAGTGTAAAAGTAGCTTTTACACTATGTAGCTGAAGAGCTAGGTACATAAAGCAGAGCTATATAAAATTTGAGCTACATATAGCTCAAATTTTATATAGCTCTGCTATATAGCTCTTCAGCTACAAAGCTGTAAAGAAGCTTTTACACTATGTAGCTGAAGAGCTAGGTACATAAAGCAGAGCTATATATAAAATTTGAGCTACATATAGCTCTGTCAGCTACATAAAGTTCTGCTAAATGTAGCTCTGCTATAAGTAAATTCATCACTAATTTCATGTAGTATAGCTATATGTAGCCCTACTATAATCAACTTTGATACAATAACTTGTAGAAGGGCTACATATAATTTGGAATAGACCAGTGTTTACTGTTCAGTTCCCAGACAGATGCCAAAGAAGTTAGTTTTTGCAGCAGCCGCTGCTTTCGCCGCAGCTACTGTGATAGTTTCAACACAGAGAAGAGAAAGAAGATATTGGATAAGACCCTCACTTCAGGCTAGGAAACTATACATCGATAGTGACCTTTTGAAAGACCTTAATGAGGATGATATAGACGACTTGACTTATGAAATATGTTGTGATGGTAGCTGCTAAAGCGGTGTACGACATGTCAAATATATGGAGTTTTCCTCCATTGAGGGAAAGTTTTTCATTTTAGAAAATCATCTGAACAATTTTCTGATCACTGGGATTTCAATGAGAATTTGAGAAAATCTCACAGCAATTTGAGAAAATCTCACAGCACTCTTCCAATGAATACGGGCAGCATTCAGTTGGTGTATCTTTGAGAGATGCAATAAATTTACTAAGACTGTCAACCTTTATTAGTACCCGACTGTCAAACAATTTAAAATCTTGAGTCCTAAGTTATATAATGTGGTCCCCTCTCCAAGAGCAAAAGTCTATGAGTAGGGTACTGCAGGGTAACCATTTTATGTCTTGTGGGGTATCTGTAAGAAATGTTATCCTCCATGAATTTCTGCTTATTACTGTAAACAAAAGATGCAAGCCTACTAGCACTCAGACATCAAATGAGTATATAAACTCAGCAGGTACTAACAGCTGCGGCAGCCTTCAGGGACAAAGCAGCTAAATCTAATTTAGCTCTGCTATAAACAAAAATTTACAATTTTAAGCAAAGCTGTATAACAAAAATTTATAATTTGAAGCAGAGCTGTATGCAGCACAGCTACTTAGTATAGCTCAGATTCTCTTTGATGTTTAACAAAATTTTGGATAGCTTATTTTCTGCTATATAGCTGAGAAAATAGGCTTAAAACTGCTATATAGCCGGGCTATATAGCAGATCTCCAGTGTCACTTTTTGAAATTGTAGCAGAGCTATTCAGCTGTGCTACATAGTGTAAACCTAGCTTTATGAAACATAAACCAGTCAATGCTAACTAAACATGAAATTTGTATACCTAACTTACAGCAATTAAAGGGTACAATAATAATCTAGAAAGCCAGATAAATAACTTACTTCTTGTAGAACGATCCACTCGCCGCTCTTTCCGGAAATTTTTCTCCTTTGGTGGGAAAACGCATTTTCTAAATTCCTCCATTTTTGAAGAAGAACCATATTTGTCACGGTCACGATCTGCCTTATCATTGCTAGTCTTTGGCATTATAGGAGATTTGTGTGTTCTATGGGACTTGGAAGTACTACTTTCGAAGCTTATTGAAGTACGTCTGGCCTTCTTCTTTGATATTACACTAATATTCTTCTCTTGAGAAACTTTCAAAATGTTCGAATCAATTTCTTGGCACTGACTAGATGATTCTAATATTTCACCGTCCTCAATCGACTCATTGAATTGCGAATGCTGAGACATGACCAAAAGAACAGAAAATTCCTAGACTGGAACTTAAATTGTTTTACTCATAACAGTGAAATTCAAAAAATATACTGTACTATTAAAAAATCATGAGTCACACTTAGGCCTATCCTTGAGAAGTTGGTCGAAATATGGCACAAAATTTTGTTATGAAACTAACCAACAAGAAGACACTGAAATTGAGATAATGGCAATAATACACTTGTAATATAAAAACGAAGTAATTATGCTCGAATATGAATGAACAAATTCAGAAATAATGTGGACAGAAATCACCAAACTTTCAAAATCCAAATGCAAAAAGTTCAGAGCACCATTCACGATTCGCCATTACTGAAAATTGAAAATCATCACATTTTCACATCTCCAACAGTTCTAGGGTGATGTAGAGCCAAACTGTAAAGGCCAATGACAACCAGCGCCAGTGTGTGAATATTGGTGATTTGCCAACTTTGACTATATAGTGAGGTCTACGTAATAATGGCAGTGATTAAAGATAGGAGAATAGCGATGCCGATTCTCTGCGTTAATTAATTATATTTCTACACTGTCAAAAACATAATTGGTATCGTTGTGGAGCTAGAAAAGGATAGTACCACCGGCTTTGTCGAATGATAGACAAGGATAGCAATTCCAAAGTTGAACAAATACTGTCATTATAACGAGGACCTCACTATAGTGAGGTCCACGTTATAATGGCAGTGTAGGAAGATAGGAGAAAAGAGTTGCCAGATCTCAGCCTTGCCACCCAAACAGCTGATACTGGTATACCTGATGAATTTAACTGTTCATTATTGTGGAAAATAGTTGATCATGTTTCATTTGTCAAGAAAATATATTTTTTAAAGATGTAATAATAAATTTTCAAGTTTAAATATTTTGTCAATTAGTTGAGTTTCTACATTGTTAATAAACGATGTGGGAACATCGGGTCGCATGAATTGGAAATATCTGGAACTCAAAATATCTTGCAGCTAGCCGGAATTGGAAATATATGGAACTCCAAATATGTTGACAGGTGGAACTCCGAATATCGTGCAGGCCGGCGGAACTCAAAATATCTTGTCAGCTGGTGGAATTGGAAATATATCGAACTCACATTATCGATCGTTATTAGCGAGACTGTGTAGATGTGGAATGAAACAAATTTATCGCAAAACAAATGAAGGGTTCTATAGTTAACCTAAAATAAATTCATCAACACATCAACAGTCGTCAGTCTTGTTTGAAATAGATAACAGAGTTTTGAGAACTTGCATAATATGTACATGACTATTATTTTATAAACCAATATAATTTTAATATATAATGAGCTATGAATTACCCTAAGTGGGATAATTAGTCCATATCATTCCAGAAAATAAGTCAGACTTGAACCATTTCTCAATCACAAACACATTACCAGTATTCCCACTTTGGCGCCGATATTTTGAGTTCCAGCACAGAGAAGAGATCCTCTTCTCTGTGGTTCCAGATATTTCCAATTCCGCCATCTGACAAACAAATAATTTGAGTTCCAGATACTCCCAATTCCGCCTAGCAACATATTTCGAGTTCCGGATATTTCCAATTTCGCTGTTTGCTAAATATTCGGAGTTCCACCCAGCAACAGTTTTCAAGCATAGGACATTTAACATTGCTATTTTTGAGTTCCAGATATTTCCAATTCCGCGGCCCCGGAACATCGCAATGAGTGAAAGAGATAGCGCCATCTGCTTTGTTGAATGATAGCAACACTATTGCAAATTACACACGGCCATTATTACGTGGACCTGACTATACCACCACTGACTTTGATTGGGGTGGGCACAGGCGCGGACGCCTAACAGGTGTCATTCATCATCGCGGATCCATTTTCCGAGTGGTGTTTGAAAAATCTACAGTTACATAAGTCAATATAAGGGGTTGTGCTTGCATATTTTATAAAGTTCTGATTTTCAATATATTGTTTGGATACATAAAAGAAGTCCAGAATAAATCATTTCATGCAAAATAACCTTGTTCATCCTCTTATTTTTGGTACACTTTACAGTTTTTTCCACCAAATCCTGAAACAAAAATCCGTTTTTGCCTTTTTTTGAATCATGAAATTCTTAATAATGAATTTTCCATTGTCATCACATTAAGATTTCACACCATGATATAAGTTCATGAAATCATGTTCTATGAGAATCACCGTTGGATGCTCTTAATTTAGTGGAGAGGCGAGTGTAAGGACACCTCAAGGATCAAAATTTCAAACACTTATCATAACTTTTGACATAATGATCGGATCTCATTGTACCACAGCTCATTCTTCTCTGGTCGTCAAAACGGTATATAATCATGGATCTTAAGTCGAATTCGATCGAAAAATATAAAACTTATCCCTGAGTGTAGTTTAACCAGTAGGTATTTCAATACACAGAGAAATGAACAATAATTTAGAGCTATGTATCTCGGTAAACCAATATTATATATGAATAAGGACTTAATCTTGAATATTGGAATTGCATTTGATTTTTTATTCTCTTTTAGTTGCTGTAAATGAAGATTATGATCATAATTGACCGAAGGTCCGAAGCAAAGCTGAGGTCTTAGTTTCGACTCGATCGGCTTTTGTTTGTTTGTACCGCAGTTACGGTTGCAGTTATTGTCTGATTTGGATGAAATTTGGTATGTAAGTTCTTTGAAACAAAGCACAGAAACGTATGTGTAACGATTTTTGGTGAGACCTCCGGTTTTTTGTAATATTTAAAAAACCATAAACTAACCTCAAAAGTTACTTATCTGTACCTCAAAGATACAGCAATTAATGTTCCTTCTTTTATTATTTTAGTTATTCTTCAACTGAATTTTTAGTTTATCAGGTACCATACAATAAATTATTTTATTGTATGCATTTTTTATGTATTTCTGTGTTGCTCTTCAGTGTCAAGTCTTTTGTTTTCCTTTAGATATGATATCGGAAACCAATTTGTGAGCATTAACATTCTGCATAGGCATAGCAAGCCATAACATTGAATCCACTTTCCATGGAAAACATCATTAGAAACCTCCTGTCATTGTCACCAACAAGCTCATCTTATTTAAAATCATTTTCCATCTCACCATCGTCTGTGAGACGATTCATCATCTAAATTGCCTACTGCATATTCCATTTTTCCGTCAGTTGACCAATTTCTTATAATTTATTATTAGAAAAGTTGTAATATATGTTTATATTGTAAATATGGAGACGATCTAAAGGTACCTCCTTGATAAGTCCGGAGTTCCTGCAAACAGTGTCTCTAGCACTTTAATGGAGAAAATAATAGATGACATGGCTAAATCTTCACAATATACTGTACTTACTGTACTGGCCCTTCTCATTAGATTGAAAGTTCAAAGTTGTACTCATGAGCGAGGTCTACTGTTTGCCGAACTACCAGTGTAAAATTCAAATTATTAAAAAAATCATGAAATCTAAGATACTCTCCTCATATCAACAGTCTAGGAAGTTCTATGATAGGAAACAGTGATTCAAAATTAATTTTAAGCGGCTAAGCTCATAGAGGATGTAATTGTCCACAATTTCGAATCAATCATAAGTTTCTATGATGTATGGGACTCATTTGATTGAGGAAAAAATGAGACACTGAATAATCTTTTTTTTAAATCAGCTGTAACTTTCCAATGATACTAGAATCATAAGAATTCTCCATTGTAGTGGAAGAAGAAAATATACTTCTCCACATCCACATTTTAAAATTTTATCCAAAGTATTTCACAAGATAAAAAGCTTTGAATATGAAAATTGGTCATTTTTTGTGAATTAGAATACTATTATAGTACACTCATGGATGAATTGTCTATTTTCTAATAGAATTTGACTTATTGCAAAATTTTTAACTGCCTTGACGTGCTGAGAAGCTGTAGTACATTGAGATGTGATCATTGTGTCAAAAGTTATGATTGTTTAAAATTTTGATTCCCGAGGTGTTCTTATGCGCGCCTCTCGACTAAATAAAGAGCCTGGACGACCACCCCCATTACAACCCCCTTCACAAAAACAGGTCAGGGTACTGGATCCGCGCCTGATTGGGCACTGCTTATATTACAGCCTGGGCCACCCTATGGACCATGCATGATGTTGCTCATAATCTCTGCACAAAGTAAAAAGGATCCATCATGTGATAAAAAATACCACAGAGAAGAAGAGATTTCCTTCTACTTTGTGCAAATACCAAAGTGATTTCAAGTGCACTTGCACATAATATTCGCATCCAATATGATCGTACCCTAGACAGTTTGGCTAATCGTCACCGTATGATTTTAGAGGATGCGATATTCTGTCTACTATGATTGAGTTGATACATGAAATTCAACAGGCTTTTGGACAACCATCAGAGGCAGAAATTGAGAAAAAATAATTTTTTTTTTCACAATTTACAAATGTATCCTATTTTGTAATGTGTATCAATGATATTCATATAAAATTTTATTGTTTAATATTTAAGTATTTTTGTCCAAACCATCGCCTGCTCAAGAAGGCAGTGGATTCAAATTTGAAACATTGAGTTTTGTAGGTTATCCTATTATCGGAAAAATCAAAATTATACTTATTCTATGTTATACTTATTATTAGTTCAAATGATTTAACCCAGAAATAATTGTATGAAAAATTTCTCTCAATTGATTAACTTTGTTCAATGTTAACATTGATTGCTTTAGCACATTAATTCAATGGAATGCTTTATCTCAGAAAGTGACGATAAAATATTACTTGTTGGAGAAGGAAACTTTTCTTTTAGTGTAGACTTTGTTAATTATGTAAAGAAATATAATAGAAAGTTTTTTTCATACAATGACAATAAGTGTTGCATAATCTCTACATGTTTTGAACCAGAAAACAAAATTACAACTATTGCATCTGTAAACGCAAACATTCTTCAAGAAAAAGGTGAGCCAATTTGAGATTTCTAATTTAAAGTTAAATATCGTGGCCAAAGACTAGCGCACAAACAACCCTTTTTTAGGTACAATTCCGTATCTGGTCATGACTAACATATTGCCTAGTCTATTCTTAGCCCAGCCTGGTAAGCTTTGCTTCATTGGTCTTGCCGTACACACTGCTTGCTCTACCAAGACCAGTTGTTGGCAAGCGCTCGTTACACGAAGCGCCGCATTCAAATGGCAAATATAAACTAGAAGATAACCAATAACAATTTACAAAAATCATCTCAATTACACAGTACACATAAAATCCAGCAGAGCAGACGACAGAACAGAAAACATCACGCATTGGTTGTCTAGTGTGGGATGGGCAGTTTGCCAGCGCTGGTCTTTGCTGGCCCACTTTAAGCTGGTCTCTGCTCTGAAAAAATTGGAACAATGCTCAATGAAGGCCAGCGCTGGCAAACCACCCATCCACACATTGGAGTTGGCCTTCGTTGGGCCAATATGTAGATGCGGCATAAGATCTATCTCAAGTTTTTAATGATCTGTTGTACACTACATCAAAATATTAAATCAAACATCTGTTCATATGACATTAGTCATAATGTCAAGGTTGAGTACCTTATCTTATACCTTCTTCTTCATCCATTACCCACACTTGTGGGATTGATGGCGTCACTTCACAATAAAAGTAAAAAAACAACAATAATTTTATCAAGATAAAGCACACATAGTTAACATCTAAGGCCTTGCTCTTTAACTTACTGGCAAGTTAGCCAGATAGTATTTGAGACAGGTCATCGTTTAAAAATTCCTGTACATCATAATTAGCCTTGGCTCTCAAAAAACCGGTCACAACCCTCTCAAACTTGCTGGTATCCAACTGCTTCACTCCTGCAGGTAGCCTGTTGAAGTAGCGGAGAGCTGCACTCCTGTAGCATACCCGCGATCTTTGGAGGCGCACCCTCGGTATGTCAAACAGCACTCCATGCCTGGTGTTATGGTGATGTACATCTGTCCGAGTCAACAGATTTTGATTCTTTTTGATATACATGAGGCGGAGAAGAAGGAAGTGGCTGAATACTATTAGGATACCCAGCCTAACAAAAATAGACTTGCAATGTGCATGATGTTCGCTTGCAGTTATAATCCAGCAGCCTGTTTCTACAGCTCAAGTATGTCCACAACCTTGGTTGAATGACCCCACATGAGTAGAGCATAGGAGATAAGGCAGTGGAAGAGTGGTGGAGAGGATAAAAAGTTCCAACTCAGCCAAATAGAGAATGTTATTATTTCATGCTTCAGCCGGGACTGACAGTCCAACGTGACCATAAGCAGGTGATTTGCGTAGAATATCCAAAACTCAATTGAAAAACATGTTTGAATGGAATCGTGATGAAATGGAATGAATCTGTTCCAGGCATACGAGTTGAGTTCGGCGTGGACGCACGATGCCTGGAACAGTACGCGTTTCTGGCCGCCGGTGTCCATCGTCATCCATTCAGTCGTGTTATCTTCAATTTTCCGCACGTGGGCGGTAAGATGCGGATCGAACGCAACCGCCAGTTGCTGCGCGACTTTTTGGTGAGCGCCAGCCAGGTTGTGCAACGTGACGGAGTTGTTTGTGTGTCACTGTGCGCCGGCCAAGGTGGCAGCACTGTTGAAAATGGCGGCAAAACGGAGCGACGCTGGGACGACAGCTGGAAAGCGTTGAAGCCGCCGGGAGGCGGGAATGCTCCTAACTGCGGTTCTACCGTTTCCGACGGCAGATGTTCTGCAAAACTACACCAGCACAGGGTATAGAGGGCTGCAGAAAGGGTTTCATTTGGCGGACGCCAGGGTTCATTTGTTTCGTGCAACTACGACACCGCTACCCCGTCCTTTAACCAATGAAGAGCTGAACAATCTGTTATCCACTTCAAAGCCACATCCTTCAGCCACCCAGGAATTGAACAATCTGGTATCCACCGGAGAATTGACCAATCTTCTCCCCACTTCACCGCTCTTCAACATCTCACCAATTCACACACAAAAAATCAAAAACAACCCCTGGAAGAACATCTCCAGTTCACAATCGAAATTCCTCGAAACACTTATCTCCTTCACGAATCTCTCCCATAAACTGGTTGATGGAATTGCTTTATGTGGTAGTGTTAATGATCGTAGATATGTCTCCAATGAGGTGGACGTAACGTTTCTGCGTTGTCTATCGTTGAACGAACTAACAGACAATTTTTCTGTTGCACCAGTTGAGTGTTGCCTTAAGATTTTCACTAGGAACGCACTCGATGTGGCATCAAAAACATTGAAGAAATTGTTAGGAGCGGGAGATTATAAAAGGAACGTCGATGTGGAGTCGAAAATGTTGGCTGGAGAAGATTGTGATGAGTATCTAAGTGTGGGAAGTGATAGTGACGTCACGATTCATGTGGACCGTTTGCTGGACGGTGATTGGCGGAAATTGTGGACTATTGGCGTAGCTTGTGTCTCTCCTCGTTCGTACCCTTTGGATGTGACGTTTTCAGTGAAAGAGGTTTGGAGAGAGGGGAAATTTGTTGAAGTTTTGTGGGCTGTGGCAGGGGATTTTATTGTCGACTTGAAACTGTTGAGTGTGTTTGATTTTGACGAGGGAGCTAAGAAAAATTACTGTTATAGGATTGTTTACCGGTCGTACGAACTGCCTCTTTTTAAAGCGAAAATTGTTGAAATTCATAATGAGGTTGTTGTTAAAGCTGTCGAGTATCATCTTGGTGCTACTGTTGTTTAAAAAATTATTAATTACATAAATTAACACCATATAAAATGACTGGATTTCAATGTCCATTTGGAGGATTAATTTAATGATTATAAATAACTTGATTGATTACAAAGGTGATAGACTATAGTGAGGTTCACTTTATAATGACAGTGTTTGATTGGCAATGGTATTTTTTTAACATCTTTACTGCCCATAAAACAAAATACAAAATAAAAAAAAAACTTACAAAAGAAATATTCTAGATTAATATTATGCTATTTTACAAATAAATTAAAATTTCATGGCACCACCCAGCAAGGGCAAAACCCTGACCGCTGAGTGAGAGTATCAGCTGTTTAGACAATATAAAAATTTATTTACTAATTATCAAAGCTACAAAAAATCGAAGTTCAACAATAAATTACTAATAATTATAATATTTGACTGATGTCGAAGAAAAATTTTTGTATCACCCACTTATTTATCTGTTCCATCCTCTGTCTACCCCTATTAGAAAGAGATTCTATTGTATTGCTATTCTTATCTATCATTCAACAAAGCGGATAGCGCTTTATCTTTCTCGCTTTTGCTCTGTTGCCAGATCAATGTAGAATTAATAATAAATTAACAAAATATTTCATCTTGATTATGAAATTATTGAAAAATATTATTTCTTGCTTAATAAAATATAATTGATTATTTCAAATGAGAATGAACAGTTAATATTACATCAATAAACCTGTATCACCTACCGTCTATAGAAGGCATTTGACAAGACAGAGGATCGGCAACTTTGATCTCTTATCTTTCTCCACTGCCATTATAACATGAATCTCACTATTGATCTCATCCTAAAAAAGTGAGGTCCTCGTTATTACGATAGTGGAAACAGATGTGAGAGTTTAGCCGATTTTCTGCCTTGCCACTGCCTTCTATCTTTTTCACTATATAGAAATAGAGGATATCTGGTACCAGTATGATGCAATATTAGCTGTTCACTCTTGTTTAAAATAATCAATAATTAAATTTTATTCGTCAAGGAAATATATTTTTCAATGATTCAGTAATAAATTTCCATAAGTCGAGGTCTTCCTAATGCTGCTCTTATAATGGTTTATTGATGTAATTTATGTAACTGTTCATTCTTGTTTAAAATAATCAATAATTAAATTTCATCTGTCAAGGAAATATATTTTTCAATGATTGAACAATAAATTTCCTTAATTGGAACTATACAGTCTCAATTAAGACTATACAGTGAAATTGAACATTCGGCAAGAATTTTAAGGGGCCGGTTTCCGAGCTCGGGATTTAGCTAAGTCCTAGACTTTAAACAGCTGGAGTCAGAAAATTGGTTTTCCAAAACGGGGCGTAGTCGTAGTCATTGTCATAGCAATACCTACTATTACTTATAAGTAATATTAGGTATTGGTCATAGTCACGTTTGAATTAAATTTCGTAAAACTAGAAAATTGAACACAGAATAAAATAAAGAGAAAATATTGTACAGTTTCAGCTATTTTGAATTATTTAGGAATGTTTCATTTCGTCAAGGAAAAACGTTTCCAATTATAGAGAAATGAGAAAGTAAAGATTTATTTTGCTGTTACTATTACTGCGACTACGCCCCGTTTTGGAAAGTCAATTTTCTGACTCCAGCTGTTTACAGTCTAGAACTTACTTAAATCCCGAGCTCGGAAACCGGCCCTAAAGGTTTGCCTTTCAAGAACCGTTAGGCTAGTATAGTCTATTAAGGTAATATTTTTATAACTACAAATCATAAATTTGATTCTCAATGTACATTTATTATTATACTGTTCATTAATAGTAGTCTACTTCTGTGTTTACTTTGTTATCTATGTAAATAATCAGGAAAATAGGATTTAGTCAATAAAGATTGTATCGCACTCTATATGCCTTGAATTTTCTCTTATTACAATCCTCACCATATTGTTCGACATACAATAAATAGGATATTCTTTAAAAGGGGAGCCTAAAGGCGGATTCCCACTTATTGACCGAGCGAAGTGAGGTCTAAGATTCAAGTTGACGGTTTGGGATTTTTTTAATGTTTGAATGTTTATATGTTGCGCATTTACGGCGAAACGCGGTAATAGATTTTCATGAAATTTGACAGGTATGTTCCTTTTTAAATTGCGCGTCGACGTATATACAAGGTTTTTGGAAATTTTGCATTTCAAGGATAATATAAAAGGAAAAAGGAGCCTCCTTCATACGCCAATATTAAAGTAAAAATCAGACTATAGAATTATTCATCATAAATCAGCTGTCTAGTGGACTATAATACTACCCGTTCAAAAACTGCGAACATCTTGAAAATGTATCTTTCCATCAACGATGTAGACAGTTGCAGCCAGACCTGATAACAGCGCTCACACTCACATCCCGGGACGACACGACACGGTACGATAGGACAGAAAGCTCTATGTTTATCTAGGATTTTCTCTAGACATTTTGAATTGATAAATTATTTATTAATTTTTGAGAAAACAACAACAGGTCAATGTAACTTACTGAGCGCGAGGTCTACTGTTCACAGAAATACTAGTAATGTGAATATCATACACAGACCACACCATATATGAAGTAAGATTCACTTCTTACTGTTGGCATTCAATGAGTGAGAAGAAGTTATGTTATTTTCTAAGGAACGCTGAAATAGTTCAAGCTGGATTCCTGGCTTCACATATAAGTGAACGTGTCAGGTATAGTGTGAATATAATTACAATAGCTTCTTATGAGACTATTTAGAACTCATGGTAACTATATTTTTACAGTTGATAGTTTGGTGCAGTAGTAGTACTATATTTGATACAGTAGTTCTGCTTATCTACCTCAAAAACTTGAGCTAATTTCTGTTGTTACAAGATTATCAATCAATCTCTGGTAAGGCTGTGCAAAGGCTAAAAATACACTTTCTACTCGTCATATTTTCCTAAGTTTTTCGATTTGTATATCATCAAGCTATCAAAATGGAAAAGTTTTCTCAGGAAAACTTTTTTTTCCGATCATTGCTTTTTGAGATATGAGCGCCTGAAGTTTGAATTTTTGGGACAGAACATTTCGAATTCGGTGAGATATAAATCCATGAGATTTAGAGGATGGTATTGTTGATCTAGTAAAACAAAAATTTTCTGAAAATATCAATTTTTGAAAAAGTTATTTAATTTAACAAAAATAACTCAACTAAAAGTTATTTTTAGTAAATTGAATAACTATCTTAATAATTGATATTCACAGAAATTTTTTGTTTTTCTAGATCAACAATACCATGAAGAATCTATCCTCTAAATCTCATGCATTTATCTATTACCGAATTTGGAATGTTCTGTCCCAAAAATTTAAACTTTAGGCGCTCATATCTCAAAAAGTAATGATCAGAAAAAAAATGTTTTCCTGAGAAAACTTTTTCATTTTGATAGCTTGATGATATACAAATCGAAAAACTTTGAAAAATATCACGAGTAGAAAGTTCATTTTCAGCCTTTGCACAGCCGTAAAACTCCTGTAGTAGAAAAATTTTGATTATTTGATAAAACTTATTTAATCTTATGCAGGGGTGTGCATCACCCCAAGCTCATGAACTCACCCCCACCCTCTATTTAAAATTCAGCTCCTACCCTTCTAAAATGGGAGCCCTATTTTTCCTTGAATGGGAACCCCCCAAAAAGAAGTAATTTCAAGAGTAGGCAGTCTGCATCCAAACCTCCACCTGTAGGCATCTATAGACACCAATAACCCCATTTTTGATGCAAATTTAAATCCAAAATTTACAGCCCTAGTTCATAAAATCATATGAATACACTAACATATGATCAAAAATAAGAATCTTCCAGCAGTATTTATTTATTTACTTCATATCACTTGAAAATGGCATCAATGTTGAAACATATTGTGATAAAATAATTCAAAAAGGGTACTGAGATTTTTATTTTTCTTTCTATTTATAGATAATGTTGTAACGGTAACAACCAAACAAACTCCAGGATTAGAAGGTTAGTTTTCTATAGTAAGGTCCACGTTTCAATGGCAGTGAAGGAAGATAGGATAACAGCGGTACCGATTCTCTGCATTGACACTGCCTTCTATAGAGGATAACAGTATATTTAATGTAAAATTAATTGTTCATTCTTGTTGAAAATAACCAATTATATTATATTTCTCAAGAAAAGATTTTTCCAATAATAAAATTGAGATTTAATATCTTGTTAATTCTTGTAATATATATAATATATATACTACTTATATACTAATATAAATTGAAACAGGAGACACAGAGAGTGGTACCACTCTATGCTCGGTTGAGAAAGGGGACTCAGTTCCCGAAAATTTCCGTTTATTATGTAAGTTTTTAAGTGTTTTCAATTTTTTTTTTGGCTTGTGTCTCCTGTTTCAATTTATATTACAAACTTCAAAGTGTTTTCTGTTATGTACTATATACTAATATATATTTTTGTCAACATTGTTAGAAAAAACCGGTCTGGCATCGTTGCGGAGCTAGAAAAGGATAGCGCTATCTGCTTTGTCGAATGATAGACAAGGATAGCAACACCAATGTTAATCAAATACTGCCATTATAACGTGGACCTCACTATAGAGTATGATAATACCTATAAAAAAAATAATACCTATATCTTATTATCAACTTAAGATCCCGTAATCTGCACGTAGTGTGAATGTACCTTTACTATAACAATGTCTTAGCCATGTAATATATAGTGAGCCGGAACAAACATCATCAAACTTTGTTATTAGAAAGTTGTAGTTGTCAAATTATATTACAGTTTTCATCTGTCCATTTAGTTATTTTTCTCCTTTCTTCTTTAACGCTTCATGTATACATTGTTTATAATAACTTATACTTTTCCAGTGACAGGTTCTTCATTGGGTTGCATCAATGCTCTCAAGGTGTATCATCCTCTCAGTAATTATTCTATAATGATTAAACTCATTATCATTCACTATTGAATTAACTATTCAAGGATTCAGTATTCAAGAATTACTTTATTCTTCTCAAACCACAACATTTTTTATTCTAAATAAAGAACAGACTCCTCTCCACACACAGGCTTAAGCCTTCGTGGACAAGATGCATGCTAATTTTTCTTCTCTTCTCACTTTAGTATCATAAGGATTATTATTTTTTTATTGTACAATACTTATTTTGATCATGTGCGATAGATTACAACCTATAAGTGTACCTACATGTTGATTCATTTGAAATTGTACTAACTGTGAATTATATTCAATAATTGTGTATTTATTTCATGCAATAATGAATTTGAATTTGAAAAAAAATTGAAAATGGCATGACAACGAACAACCGAAACTAGTAACTCGATTTTTCAATAAATAATAAATACCTTCAAGCTGGTCTATTTAATATATTAGAATATCACCTTCACTTCAATATATTACAATATCACCTTCACTTTTAAAAATAAAATCAAGTTTTCCCTCAAATTTAGTTTTCAGTTCTCATGTAGGCGTTTACATTTTTCAAGTTTTGCTTGTTTTTGCAGTCCTGCTATGAAAATGCTGACTCATCCGGCGTTTTTGAATGCTCTGCTGAGGCGTTGCTCGTCTTCGGCTGCTGTGTCAGCACCTTTGCCGCTGAGAAAGAAAAAAGCCAAATCAACCAGTAATGACGTAAGCATCTTCTGCCTCGTCTCTTCTTTTATAGAATCAAGCACGTTAATTACAGTAATCATATTGTGTTAATTCAATTCAAAATTATGTCTTTCAAATAATCAGACACACGAATTACACAAAGTAATTAATTTTTTTCAATTCAATACTTTATTGCCAAAATTTAACAACGTAACAAATCAAAGGTTAATAAATCAAACACTTATCACAAGAAAATAAAATAAAATTAACCACCCAGAACTAAAAATTGTCTCATGCACGAGCAGCAAAAGAAAAGTCTTTGACCGCTGGTGGGAGTCGCAAAAAAGTCCAATTCAAAATATTAAAAATAACACAATACAAGACAAGAAAAAACTATTTCATATCACTGAAAACAAAACAAAAGAGTAATAACAAATTTTGAGAGGGAAAAAGCAAATAAGATTTTCTAATTGGAAAAACTAAAACAAAACAGAGATCCATGTTTATTTATTTATTAGGTTAGCACAAACAATACAATGATCGGAAAAGAAAAAAACAGGCTATTGCCCAAAACTTCTTCAATTTCCCAATTTAGTTTCAAATATTGTCCAAATATTATACATAGGTTATGTCCATTTCAATCAAATGAAAAATATGATTACCATTCAGGTCTCAGGCATTACAAAAAATAAAATAGAGATTGCTTTTAAAATAATTTATAAATTAGAGGCTATATTGCATGTAAAGCTGTATTTTACTCGCCTCACATATGTAGAGAGATTTGCCAAATCATGTAGTGCTGAATCTAAATGCCTCACGTTGGGCCGGCAAAATCATGTGGAGCGTTATTTGAAGGCTTCACACATGTAGAGTGAATCTTGTACTGAGTCAATGGTGTAGCGGCTATAAATTTTGTAATTGCGTGTGTGGACGCTGAGTGTACACCAGACTGATTGATTCACTACAAGATTCAATACGATTGTCGGAATCGCGGGAGGCCTAAACGCTCGCTCACCCCTTGATTCTTCTAATGACAAATTGTATTGTGATGAAATTTTTATAAGTAGTGTAGCGATCGCTAAACACTGAATACGGATACCTTAAAATTATTACCTGTGAAGAATGAGCATACAAAATCATACAGGTCGAGCAAAAATCCCGATGTAGATAATTTACGGGACTGCGTCTCTAATAAATTCTGAAGGATTAAAATACGGTATTTGGACCAAATATCGTTCAGAATATATTTCGAGAACAGAGTCTTGTCGGGTTTTAAGCTCTATTGTAGGAATTTATATGATCTATGGCTGCATCTGCTGTATAATTGATGTGTTCGCTCCAAAGTCGAGGTAGGTAACAGATAAAAGCTGATATATGAGCAGGTAAGGACAAAGAATAAATATCTCGATCTGACCCCACTCGCTACATCCACTTAGACCTGTTCCAGTATCCAGCTTAATTCAATTATTCCAATGATCGTATTCGATTGGTTCTTGATGATATAGAACGTATCAGACACAATAATTGACAGGCTTAAGAAATAATCGAACTCAGAAAGCGAATTAACAAAACTGAAATATATTACAATAAATATGTAATCATACAGTGCAGATTCAGAATTTGATTTACAGGTTAATAATAATTTAGCATTAATAGAATAGTTAAAAATTTTCTTGTGCTTGCATGATACCATGCGTGATTCAACAGAATTTTACAATTGATAAAATCTAACAGTTTGGAAAAAATAGTGAAAAATGAATTATAGAAAATATTTTAAAATGTCCGGGGTCGTGGTTCAGGCAGCGGAGGATAGCTAATCAACTACAAATTCTTATAAATTTAATATGAGTAAATTCTAGGCTCTTAAATGCTAAAGCGCTTGTCGGCGTGGCCAATAATTTAACGAAGAAAAATTTATGTTTTTCTGCACTGAAATATTTTCGAAGCGTAGATTGGGGCCCCTTATGACTTATAACTCACGTGAAATTCCTTGGTCGTCGTGGTTTTCTTCTTTAGATCAAAAAATCGTTTGATCGGCGGCAATCCAGGCTTCGGTTTCAGCACGTGGGGAATTTTAATTTAAATATCTCCTTCACCGAATTAATTAAGGGATAATTTACTTTAAGCTTTTAAATTTATCGATTGATGAAAACAGAAATTTACAAATAACAAATAAATTGGCCTAAAAATATCGGCTCACAAATAGAACATTTAAAATCGAACAAGAAATTTTCACAAAAAAGGTCTTTGGTAACTATAAAAAGAGATCTACACGGTAAGGATTTCAAAAGGGAAGTGCTGCTCTTTTCTCTAAGCTTTTAGGCTAGACCTTGCTTCTCAGAATCTCAATGTAATAATTTGCATAAAAATTTGCCATTGGTAGAACGCTTGTGACGTAAACATGACGTCAGTGGCAAGTAGTAGAATACAATTCCTTTAATTACAATAATAATTTAATTTAGGTAATCCTTAAAACTGCTTAATCTTATAGACATAGTTTCTCTCATACAATGTACACGTGCTAGTGTAACTGATAAGGCAGGGTTGGTGTCTGATAATAGATTAACATGTGTTGCTTTCAAACGATCACCGTCTTGGTGCTATTTCTATGCACTGTGATTGGCTTAGACCTGCCATAGAGATTTAATTACCATGTGGTTCAGTTGAATTAAATTATTAATAAATTAATACTCTTGTACAATTTTTATTAGGTTTGAGATTATTATAAATAATTTCTGCCATTTTATCAATAATATAATTTCATGCTATGACCTATTTAGTTACAATAAGACCTGACGTATAATATAATTTCTTAAATAATAAATAATTTCAACAATAATACATACATTTTATTTTTTATTTTGAAATTCTTGATCCTTTATTGATAGTTTTATAATTTTTAGGAATGATATTTTACCTTGCATGAAAACCGGCATGACATTTGACAATGCTTTGAATCAGTCAGCTGCGTTCGAACTGTTTTAAAAACATCTGATCGATAGTAAACAAAGTGTAACCTCAAAATCAGTGAGCGATTCATAAATAATTTGTGCTTTATTCGCAAAATAATTATAATTTTATTGAATAATTTTCCTAGAAAATATTCAGTACAGAACGGTACTCTTATCAAATATACAGTTATTGATAAGTAAGCTTTATCGCTCGGTCGCTAACTATTCCTTTAGCAAATTCTTTCATTTTAAAAGGTAATCACAATTTTTTCTCTCTTTTCATGAGATCTATTTGAAAAATTCATCACATGCATTAATTCAATTCAAAGTTTATTCATTTCACTAACTACGTCGGAATTGACCTGATATACTAGAAAACTCGCATAAAATGTTGATAATTTTCTGTTAGCTGTTCTTGACAGAATCCAAGGTCAGGGTAGTGGACTGTGAATGATAGTTGGTATAAATACCTACAAATAAATCTTTGAATTCTGTGCATAAAAATACTGATAGCTTGAAGTGTGGTAAGTACGCCAATAAAAGACTAAATGAATCAACAACAAAAGATTTAATAATAATAAGATAATAATAGGCAGATGGCCACAAACAAAAAACAATTGTAAGTAGATTGAGTCAAATATCTTGGGATCAATAAAATAATAATAGGCAGATGGCCACATACAAGAACAATTGTAAGTAGATTGAGTCAAATATCTTGGGATAATTACAACATGATAACACGTTAGAGAAATACAAAATTTAAATGAGATTAGGTCAATGACATTAATGACCATTGAAGTCTGACAATAAACGAAAAGGTAATATTAATGATACCTGAAATGAATATAAATTGAGTGCTATAATGAAAGTTATTGCTGTAAGGTTCAATATTAATGATTTATAAGAGGAATAATAATAAATGACAATGATTTACAAAAGGAATAATGAATGACAATATGCTGTAAATAGTGCTCAACAAGTAGAATACATAAAAAATATATGCGGCATAGGCCTTCAGTAAATTAAATATCAAGTAGATATCAATTGAGCAATTAATAGGCGTCAGTGGCCTCAGTGAATTTGAATGTCAAGATAGACATTCAATAGTACAAAAGGAATAATAACAAATGACAATGAGCTGTAAATAGTGCTCAACAAGTAGAATACATAAAAATATATGCGGCATAGGCCTTCAGTAAATTAAATGTCAAGTAGATATCAATTGAGCAATTAATAGGCATCAGTGGCCTCAGTGAATTTGAATGTCAAGATAGACATTCAATAGTACAAAAGGAATAATAACAAATGACAATGAGCTGTAAATAGTGCTCAACAAGTAGAATACATAAAAATATATGCGGCATAGGCCTCCAGTAAATTAAATGTCAAGTAGACATCGACAACAATTAATAGGCGTCACTGGCCTTAGAAAATCACTTGTAAAGCCAAGGGTAGCTGTCAAATCCAATGAAATAGTTGCTACTATTGAATACAATTATATAGGCGTCAGTGGCCTCAGAAAATCACTTGTAAAGCCAAGGGTAGCTGTCAAATCCAATGAATTAATAGGCGTCAGTGGCCTCAGAAAATCACTTGTGAAGCCAAGGGTAGCTGTCAAATCCAATGAATTAATAGGCGTCGATGGCCTTAGTGAATTGAATGTCAAGATAGACATTAATAAAACAATTATGATACATACATAAATGAAAATTGAATAGAACGATTTACGTAACCTGAATAAAATTTTGAAGAGGAGATGCAGACAGGCAATGACTCCACAATACCCACAGGAACAGGACATCAGCAAGCGATGATGTGATCTGGCCATGCGATGACAAGCATGGAAGCGTCCATCACAGCAGGCAAATCCCCCAGTGGAAATGAGAACAGGAGCAAGTAGAATTCCAAACGAAAAATCCGACCTTCAAGTTGTGGAATTTTTAGATTGATTTCCAAACGGTAGAGATGATGAACTTGAAAGTTTGAGTTTCACGAGGTGAAGCCAATTGTAGAATAATGGCAATTGAAGCCCACACGAGGTTGTAATTTTTGACAAAGTTTATCAGAGTAATATGCGAAGCAATCGATGAATAATTGAATCACAATTGAAGAATAGAATAAATGAATTAATTTGTAGAATAATTCACACTTTAAAAACGTTCTGTAGATCAAATGAATAGCGATGAACGCCCACACGAGGTCGTGAACTTAGCAAAGTTTATCAGAGCAAATATGCGAAGCAATCGATGAATAATTGAATCACAATTGAAGAATAGAATAAATGAATTAATTTGTAGAATAATTCACACTTTAAAAACGTTCTGTAGATTAGATGACTTTGGATGAAAAGTTAGACCGGGCGCGATATGCACACCCGACTATCCTCCATTGAAAGACAAGCAGTAAGTTAGATGCACTAGCAACAAAAAGGGAAGGCGGAAATGTCAGCCACGAACAACACGTTTACAAACGTATGGTGAAAAAGTAGCAAATAACTAGAAAGTAAGATGCCTAAAGACAAAATAATTTCCAAAAAATCGAATAGTATAAATATTAAAATTGCAACGGCAAATAATGACACGACGAATAATAAAGGAAACCAACTTGATTGGGGCAGTAACGTGAACCTTGACTGTGACGTCACTGGTCAGCGCAGACAGACAAAATGACGACATGATGTCTACGTAGTAGCGGAACGAGTAACAAGTGGAACCGTTCCAATAAATGCTTTGTCAGATTTTACAGTTCTATTGAAACGCACGAAAATAGTCCAATGGGAACTGGAAAAGATGAGGTCAAAGTTGCCAAATAAGAGTTGATGAACGTTGCCCATAGCTGATTATTAATGAGAACTTATTAGTGTGGTTATAATCACTACCTCCGTAAACCTCTGTTTATGGAGGTAGTGTTATAATACACCTGATGATTGGCAACGTTTATGAGTGCTTGGTGGTGATGAGGTACTCAGCCGTTCTAATTCCCATCAGACTATTTTCGTGTGGTTGACTTTAGTAGTCATCAGTTTTGAGAAGTCTCTCAATATAAATAAAAGTATGTGAATTGCTGGATTGATTGTTTAATTGATTTTTTATTTGAAATAGAAATGAAGTGTAATGTGTCATCTTGTCTTCACTACAGTTGATGTGTTATGGACTTACAGTTGATGGACTTATGGACTATGGACTTATTGAATTAAAACGGCTTATGGACTTATATGGCTTGTGGACTTTTATATGAACTTATCAGAAGTCATTAAGCTCGTTCAATTGAGTATTTACTAGTTTTTCAATCTAAATAAAGGCATGAGGATTGCTGTGTTGATTGTTTAATTGATTCTTTCATTTGATTTTTAATTAGAAAGAAAGTGAAATGTTTCATCCTATCCTCACTGATTTTTTGCTTGTGTAGAGAAAGCCATTTGTGGACATGAAGCGAGTGCAGGTGGTGGGGGGGGAATGGCGGGGATGGCAGTATCTCGTTCCTCAGCCTGTGGGCCAACGAGTTTGCAGGGCCGGACGGCGGTGATGGTGGAAGCGGTGGACATGTCCTCTTCCAGGTTAGTTAGGTTAGGTTAGGTAGCTACAATGTTAGGTTAGGTAGTTAAAATTTTTAGGTTTGGTTAGGTAAGGTAGTTAAAATTTTTGCTTAGGTTAAGATGCGTACAGACTTTCGCTCTGCTCCGCAACCGAACGTCACTCGAGCAGAGCGATTGATGATCGACCGGGGAGCAAGAGTGGAACGCGAGAAGAGCTAACATCTCCCGTAAAGTTCATGATCGGTGCGAATGCAGAGCGGGGGCGGAGCGATTGCGGAGCGATTGCGGAGCGATGGCGGAACGAGGGTGGAGCGTGCGCGGATCAGGTTGGAGGCGCGTTATCTGTACGCAGCTTTAGGTACCTAAGTAAGGTCCTCATTATAATGTAATGGCAGTAGAGAAATAACGGAGAACAGTGCTGCCTATACTCTATGTAGCCACTGTCATAGAGGATGGTTCATACCGGTAAATCTGATCAACTGTTCATTCTTTTTTTTTAATAACCAGTTGAATTTTATTACTTGAAATTTTTGGGCCTAAGCCTGTTGTACTCTTCTAAAAGTTGTGTAATTCTGAATATAAATAAGTAAATATTTTTAAATTATTTTTTAATCAATTATTATAATCAATAATTCATAAGGATCATTTTGCAAACTTGCAAAAGCTTTACTAATATTGAAATTGGTACTGTACCAATTATGCATTCTTACAATTTCTTTGTGCATTTATTACAATTTAATTCATGTTAAAAAAATCTAGTAGATTTTGCTCAAAGTAACTTTAAGGCTGTGCAAAGGCTAAAAATAAACTTTCTACTGGTGATATTTTTCAAAGTTTTTCGATTTTTATATTATCAAGCTATCAAAATTGAAAAGTTTTCTCAGGAAAACATTTTTTTCCGATCATTACTTTTTGAAATATGAGCGCCTAAAGTTCAAATTTTTGGGACAGAACATTTCAAATTGGTGAATGGTAAATTCATGAGATTTGAATGATGAATTCTTCATGGTATTGTTGTTCTAGTAGAACAAAAATTTTCCAAAAATATAGATTTTTGAAAGTTATTCAATTTACCAAAAATAACTTGACTAAAAGTTATTTTTGGTCATTTTTATTGATTTGAATAACTTTCTCGAAAATTGATATTTTCAGAAAATGTTTGTTTTACTAGATCAAAAATACCATGAAGAATTTATCCTTCAAATGTCATAGATTTACCTCTCACCGAATTTGAAGTGTTCTGTCCCAAAAATTTAAACTTTGGGCGCTCGCTCATATCTCAAAAAGTATTGATCGGAAAAAAATGTTTTCCTGAGAAAACTTTTTAATTTTGATAGCTTGATGATATACAAATCGAAAAACTTTGAAAAATATCACCAGTAGAAAGTTTATTTTTAGCCTTTGCACAGCCTTAATCACAATTACAATACTAGATCGAACTCTGATCTTCTGACTCCCTATATAAGATTATCTAGGACTCATAAAAAACTCCCTATAATCTTCTGACTTCCTATATAAGATTGTCTAAGACTCATAAAAGCCATATGTACCAGAGATTCGTAATATGAACTTCCTCTTGAGATAAGAATGCTACTAGTAAAAAAAAAATGGTTATTAATAAATTTAATGGCTAAGACAAACCCCATTTTACAATTTGAAAGAATTTATGGGTTGTGATGTTAATATTGTGTTGAAAATTTATTGAAGTTCAAATGTTTGATAATTAATTGAAGAAAAATATAGACTTTAATGTAAGCCTATTGTTTTTAAATGTATTGTTTTTATCTTGACGAAGCCTATTGCATGTTTGTATAAAGGTGCGTACAGATATACGCGCCTCCAACACGCTCCGCGCACGCTTCGCACTCGCTCCGCAATCGCTCCACGCACGCTGTGCACTCGCTCCGCAATTGCTCCGATCATGAACGTTACGGGAGATGTTAGCTCTTCTCGCGTTCCACTCTTGCTTCCCGGTCGATCATCAATCGATCTGCTCGAGTGACGTTCGATTGTGGAGCAGAGCGAAAGTCTGTACGCACCTTAATGTTCAATTGCTAATAAAAATTCCTATTCTTATTCTTATTCATAATATGATATTGAATATTCTATTTATTATGCTCCTACATTGTTGAAAAACGATGTGGTATCTTTGCAGAGCTAGGAAAGGATACTGCTATCTGCTTTGTCGAATGATAAGGGATAGCTACACCAACGTTAATCGAATACTGCCATTATAACGTGAACCTTACTTTTATAGAATAAGCTGTTAGTTAGTTTGCATGCATTGCAAAACTTCAAGTAATTCGATCATATGTTGGATTTTCCAATCACTTTTCACTGATTCCAACTCGGACAGACTAGGGCAGGACATTTTATTAGAGGAGGCTGTGAAAAAGTATGCGAGGATATAGGAGGCTATAAAACATATAGAAGTATGTGATTCTATTCTATTCTATTTTTGCCAAAAACAAAATACAAAAAAGCTTTACAAAATAGTTATTTGTATATCTACAGTGAAAAGTGCTGTCTTTTTTCCCTGAGGGAAAAGGGCTTCGCCTCGGGCAACAATTTTCCTGAGGGAGAAAAAACATTTTTCACTCGTGATATACAGAACATTTTTCCTCCACCTACATTTTTATAAAAACTGCAAATAAAATAATTTTTAAAAACGTACGTGACCAAACAATGTGTTACAACATAATTTAAAAAGTAAACAGAAACAGCTGGCTTGTAATCACAGTTCTCCGCCGACAGCGCTATCTGTAACAACAATGGCCGCCACAACTACAGCTATGATGAAGTTCTCGCTTCAAATTTGATTAGTCAATAAGGAATATTCGTTGGCTGGTATTTCGAATAGCATGGAATATAACAAAATATTTATACATTTTTTTAGTATAGTGATATGAAGTTTGTGATAATTTTAGCATACAAACATATATTTCATATGTTGATCGAATCTGGTTGAGGTATTGAATTTAGTTGGCTCAATGACTGACTACTCTATAAATGCTTCCTCATCTGAGCTTAGACCTTCTTACCTATTACAATGTAAGTTTTTAAAATAGAGATGCTTCCCATGTTATTTAAATGGAGTCTCTTTTCCTCCCTAGGGAGTTTTTCTGTTTTTACTACAGAGAGCGAAAAAGTGACACTTTAGTATTATGTTTCAGGGAGTAAAGTAAGTACTTTAGACAGTAGGTGGAGGAAAAATAAATATAAGTATATGCTACTGCACTTAAACTAAGATGCATACATAAAAATTAAGGAAATGTTAATTTATTTTATCACATATAATAACGAAATGATATTCTTATTCATGATAATATTATAAATAATAGTTATTAAATGAAGGTTTATTTTATGCTCACATGCATAGAAAATTATTTTATTCTTAATATAATTTCTATAAATTATAAATATAACTATCTACATCATTTAATTGTTAATTTGTTCGCTTTACATTTTATTTGATTTGATTTTTCAATTTCTTTGCAGGCTTGTGAGAATGTGCAGGGCCTGGGTCACATCAGTCCCTTGGTGAAGGCTGAGAGTGGTGAGCCAGGGGGCAGCAAACACTGCCACGGTCGTAATGCACCACACACGCTTGTCAAGGTAAAATCAGGCCTAATAAATGGCACTACTCCAGTTAAATTCACTTTCAACTGGCAGTATTGTTCAAAATAGGGAATCATTGATGTTTCCTGAACATCGATGTTTTCTGTTAAGTTTGATTTGTCTGAACAAAACACCAAACACACTGTTGTCTAGGTGAATTTAGGAAGTTGAAATAGAGTATTGCAGTTGTGATTAAATTGCCTTCTCCTTAGTAGAAAATTGCCTTTACTGACAGTCTGATCATAAATTGATTTGTACTTGGTGGTCGAGTATTTCAACTGAGTGCTCGAGGCTGTGGTGAATGTTTGGCTTTATTAATAGGAAGGATCAAGTTTTCAATATATTGTCGCATTCATAAATATATATTATGAAAACTATAAATTATGAATTTAGATGGACTACTAATCCAAATAATTTAGGTATTACATGACATCTATTTGGATTTTAAATATTCCAAAACAATAACTGAATTGTGTTTGCTCAGTTAAGTCTAGAACTTGAATTTAAAAACCGTACCTCAGTCGAGGTTTTAAAATCACGCTGTTTTATGTCCTGGATTTAACTATTTTTGGTAAATCCTTGACTCGGAAAGAGGCGAGAATCTAATATATTATAAATTAATATAATATATTATAAATTAATATAATATATTCATTATATTGTAGGACATTCATAACTAAGGCTGGCCACTAACAGTGGGACACGCATGTGAACATGCTCGTCATACATTGGTGTGTCACACAGCGAAAGGCTTCGAGCAAAATCTTTCGAGGTTAGGTTTTTGTGTTTCAAATTCTTGTTGTTTATTTCTTCTTCGCTGCTCTATTTGAGGTTAAATTATTTTTCTATCGTTAAAATATGTAATTTTCTAGTGATTTATTCATTGCTATTTTTTCTTTATTTTATGTTAGAAAGCTCTCGCTGATGACAAAACATGCATGCTGATCACGTGTGTGTGCATGATAAACATACATGTGCAAGCATGTTTAGTGGCCAGCCTTAGAAAAACAACCTCCTTAAATCCTATTATATTAAGCGAGCATTTCTGTATATATTTTTATATCTGGCTATTTAGGTTCAACGGATCTCGAAAACGACTCTAACGATTTTCACGAAATTTTGAACGTAACTTAGTAGGTTTATGATATAAACATTCGATTGCACTAGGTCTCATCCCTGGGAAAACTCGCTGAAGGACATGAAAAGGATAATTCATCCTTGGAAAAACAGATTGTAATTTTGTCGTCTGTCGATAACAGAAGATGCGTGTGCCTGTGTGGGAGATCAGCTGTGTAATCAATTAGCTTACCGTATCTCGCGAGAAATCTAGAAATTTTAATTTGACTTGATCAAAATAATCTGATTTGTTGACATGAGATGGTATATCATATTATTCAAAGTTAATCATTATTTTACAGTTCTGATTAGTGAGTGTTTTTTGTTATTCTGTTATTCAATTTGGTTTGTAAACAATCTAAATTATAAGTTTTATGTTTTGAAATATTTTGACTGAAAATTTGACCTGAATTCAAGTGTATGGAACATAACCTACTTTTTGGAATATTTATAGTATATAAATCAAAATTCGGGGAAGAAACACTTTTGGGCTGTGCCTGTTAGTCCTTCCCCAATCATTTTAAAGAATTGAGTTCTGTTCATCAATAAATAAATAAATAAATAACGAGCGAAGTTCGGTGCCCCGATATTAATAAGTGAAATGACCTCTATGAATGTAGAATTTTTATTTCAAGAGTTTTTGGACCACTTAATCTGTTTTTTGATTACAGGTTCCGGTGGGCATGAACTAATTAAGTTGTTCTTTGTCTCCAGGTACCAGTGGGTACAGTAGTGCGTCCACTCTTGAACGAGGATCGCGTGGTGGGTGACCTGGGTCGCGCCGGCGCACTGTTTGTGGGCGCGCGTGGTGGCGCAGGCGGGCGCGGCAACCACTTCTTCATCGGTGACACACAGCAGCGCCCAACCGTCGCCGAAATGGGTGCTCCCGGAGAGTCGCTCGCCTACATTCTCGAGTTGCGCAGTATCGCTAATTTCGGACTGGTATGTTGTCAGTCATGATCATTTATCGTATAAATCTACCGGGTGATTTGAAAAGGACTTTACAACTTTGAAAATTTATATAAATCTTATTAAGGATTAAACTTGCCTATACGTTTCCAAACTAATACCCTAACAGATGAACCATACTGCTAAATAACTTGGTAAATTATTGTAGTAATATTTATAATGCTATATTTACTAATACTGATATGTCGGAATCCAGCTCTCAAATTGAAATTTAAATTCTTCATTTGCCATAATATAATACAATTTTTTCAAAACAAAAACACAATTGAAAACTTAATTTAAACATTAACATGAAATAAATAATAATTCTTCTCAAAATTAGCTTATAGGCGTTGCCAGCAAAACCAGATGCAGCACACAAGCTGCAACGAGTATCAATCTTAGAAATCTTAACTTACAAAATTAATAAAACATTTAATCGATATATCAATATTGAAAAATAAAAATAAATAATAAACAAAAGGAGTGCTTTATTACAGAGATGGCTATAGGAAAAAACACCTAAAAATCTATAAGCTAAAAATCTATATGGAGGTGACAAAAGATAAGGAGATCAATTATGAAAGAGGTGAGATACATTAACAGATTTTATCCATTCAACTATATTTCTTATGGATGACTTAGTAATATGTTTTTCTAGAAAGTGTTGAGGTACCAATTTAATAAGTTAATTGCTGATGTAAGTGAATTGTCTTCGGCAAACAGTTAAGTCAGTTCTATTTATAATATAGTTTGGTTGCGCTCGGAAGTTGTATGACATCATGTATGGCTCATGTATAGCTCTACTCTGTGTTATACTGGCAAAACCAAAAATGTTAAGCTGATATACTCTGTCTGAGCTGATAAAAAAGTCATTCTATTTTGTATTCAATTGATAAAAATCTATATTTACAGTTGGGAATGCCGAACGCTGGCAAGAGCACTTTGCTGCAGGCGATCTCCAGAGCCCGTCCCAAAGTGGCATCCTATCCATTCACCACCATCAGGCCTCACCTAGGGGTCATCACCTATACTGACTACGACCAGATAACAGGTAGGCCACACCTTATTTTTCACCGTCATCAATTTCCGGAACTTTGTTCTTCAGTGATAAATAAAATTAGATGTCGATGTTCATTGAAAGTTATTTTATGACAACACACTGGTTATAGGTGGACTCCCGGAATCTAGTTAGTTTTGGGAATAGTTTCGTCATAAATCATTGGAGTAATTATGTTTCACTGTACCGGTTACTGATGCCCGGTTGCAGAGTCGTCACATAAAGTTAAAATCAGGCATTTAACTTATTTATGAAGCCATATCTCCACTTTTCGTTGCACAGATGTCAAAGTAAACTATAGCTCCCATAAAACTAAAAACGCCCAATTAGACACATGATTTCGTTGCAGAGTCGTCAAAAAGAGCTTATTTATGTCTCCAATAGCTAAAAACGGTCATTTAAGTTATGGGCCCGAAGTCGTGCTGTTAAATCCAATATCTACACTCGCCAAATTCATTTTAAAGGTTGTGATAGCTTTTTTTGGAAGATGTTTATTAAAAACCTTCTGTAATATTATCGCTAAATATGGTGAGAAATCTCGCCAAAAGCCAAGATTCGCCATATGATTTATCAGTTTTATGTGAGGTCTTTTAGGTCTGTTCACAGTAAATATCGGGGCACCGAGCATCGCTCGTTATTTTTATTTATTGATAAACAGAACACAATTCTCTAAAATGATCGTGCTTAAATTTCACAGCTGGCCCATATGTCATCTTATGAATTTCGGGGATGCGATATTTTGATTTTTCACATACTCACTTTTTTACTATCCACAGCTGTTTCAGCCAAGGATGAATTATCATTTTAATGTCGTGCAACAAGTTTTCCCAAGGATGAGACCTAGTGCAATCGAATCTTTATATCATATAAGCCTACCATGTTCCAAATTTTGTGAAAATCGTTAGAGCCGTTTTCGAGATTCGTTACCAGATTCGTTAACATAAATAACCAGATATATAAATACAGAAATTGCTAGCTTAATATAATAGGATGTCGAAGGAAACTTTGCCCGATGCCAAGACATTGGTTGGATAGAAGCATGTACGGAAAAAAGTGAATAGAGACTCTGCAGTGTGACTTATGTGTGATGCTAATTCGAGATATAGCTAAATGGGCTTCGACAAACGACTGTGCAACGACCAACCATTTATGTCAGTGATTTAAACTATGTCTCACATAGCTATGTTTGATTTTATGTAACGACTCTGCAACCGGGCATGAGTCTGATACTGATATGTGGGATTCCGCCTTTAATCAGTGTGTTCAAACAACAGTGGGGTCCACGTTTTAATTGAAAGCAGTTGATTAACATTGACATACAGTCACAGATTGACACAAACAGTTGACTGACAGATAGTGTTGTATGCTATCCTTGAATTCGACAAAGTAGATAGTGCTATCATTTTCCACCTCCGCATCGTTACCATATTTTTTTTAACAATGTAGAAATATAATTAACTAACATAACATTTATAGAAACTATAAAAAATTAAGTAGACCTAAATATACACGTTTTTAGAAAGTATAGTTGATTATTATTTTTTACTTTCCTTGCCCTATTAACATAGGTAAGGAAAGTATTGCTTTCCGAAAAAAATTAAGGTACCCCAATTTGTAAATTTCTATACGTTTCAAGCTCCCTGAGTCCAAAAAAGTGTATATATATATATATATATATATATATATATATATATATATATTATATATATATATATATATGAGTGTATGTGCGTCTGTGTACACGATATCTCATCTCCCAATTAACGGAATGACTTGAAATTTGGAAATTAAGGTCCTTATTATATAGGAATTCGACATGAACAATTTCGATCAAATTCAATTAAAGATGGCGAAAATGTTGTCAAAAACATGGTTTTTTGCGATTTTCTCGAAAACGGCTCCAACGATTTTGATCAAATTCATACCTAAATTAGTCAACCTTAATCCTGAGGTGAGTTCTTGTCTGGCGGGGGCGTGGTGTGGCCTCTGGGGGTCGTGGGCGAGGCCTTTGTGTGGTTCCCGGGCTGCATAAGGTGGTATCCTACGATCTCGACCAGCTAGAACCTGGAAGAGGTCAAACGGTGCTGCTGGCTATCCGGGGGCCTCACTGGGCAGTGGGTGGTTCCCTGGTCTAGCCAGGGAATAGCCAGGTTCCCTGGCTTTCCCACGATCCCGACTGGATAGAATCTGGAAGGGGTCAAGAGGCAGCGAGCGGGCTGGGTTGAGCTACGCCACAGGATATGCTAGGCATATGCCTCTTTCCGTTCATGGCTTCCTGGGGGACGCCCCGTACCCTCGCTTGTGCTGGTCGTATACCGGACTGATGGGTTAACTTTGACAACATAAAACTTTAATTTAAACCTGACTGCTAATATCAGAAGTAATGAATGCTGTACTGTGGAGAACGCTTGGAGTAATCGTGACTATAAGACTGACTGGGGTTGGTTCCTCCAAACTAGGTTGACGGAGGTTCTGACAATGACTTGACGTGGGTTTGCTCTAGATTTATGAGGTACTGTGGCACAAAAATATCATCCTGAAATGAATAAATGAAAATCTATAAAAACTAATAAAACGAGAAAAGCACATAAAAACTATAATATCAAAATCTTTAATTGACTGACTGACTGACTTATTGTTGATGCTTATGCATCTGGGGCTAAATTGACTAAAGAATTAAGGAACAACAAGACTAGATATCGTAATAAAAATTTTCTTTTCATAAATAGCCACAGTAACCCTTAGAAGTGGTGCCCTCGTAGCACCAGTAGACCGAAGTAGGAGGACTAACACTAGGCGGAAAATTTCGGTCTGCCCCTGACACTGGAAACAGTGTTGGTAGCAGGCCGAGGACAGTGAGTGGTGCTATGATACTTGTATCATAGTGCCACGCTAACTCAGTGCTGATCATAATATCACTGCGGCCTGAGTTTTCAGAAGCAGCTCGCACGCGCGGGAGAGTTGCAAGTTCTGCAGGAGAGGCCTTTGGGCCTATATACTGCAGGGGTGGAAGTTGGATACAGGAGTCGGCTCCTGTATCCGGGAATTTTGGGCTTCGGCCCCTCACACCTAAATTAGTCATTGATAAGCTCCATCAACTGCCACAAGTCCCATATCTGTAAAAATTTCAGGAGCTCCGCCCCATCTATGCAAAGTTTGATTTTAGATTCCCAATTATCAGGCTTCAGATACAATTTAAACAGAACATTTCAAATGGAAAAGATTGAGCATGAAAATCTCTACAATTAATGTTCAGTAACATTTTCACCTAAAATTGAAAATAACTCGATATTCGAGAAAATGTGATTATTTTGATTATGTTGATTCCATTAAATCATTCACTATGAAGAGATAGCAGACCTCGTGTGTTTCCAGCGTTATTGTCCTGTCACCAGCTGGCTCAGATCTTTGAATAGTAGACTTGAGATGCGCGGGAATATTAGCGTCAGGTATCAATTAATTTTCATAACGGCAAGAAAAGTTGTGTGAGTGCGCCACACCAGATTTTTATGTATTATCATGGCTTTTATTGGCAGAGAGATCCTTTCGGATGTTCTGCCTCGCCGTATTACCAAGAGGAACAATAGCGTAAGTAGATATCCCATGGTATAGGGCGTTTATGTCGCAACTTTTACTGTTATCTCAAACCGATTAATGTCGATTATTGTCGAAAGACCTACGTGGACTATCAGCTTGAGGTAACAGTAAAAGTTGCGACATAAACGCCCTATACCATGGGATATCTACTTATGCTATTGTTTCTCTATGGTATTACCCAATGTCATTTCCTATCAACACGCAAGTTAATAGGTTATGTATTCGGATCTTCATGTTTTCTCACTAGAAATTTGCACTCTAAATTCCCGAGTTTCTATTTTATAAAGTTTGAAATCAATATTATTATTAATAAGCATGAACAGTTAATATTATATCAGATATACTGGTATCAGCTATCCTCTGCAGAAGGCAATGGCAAGACAGAGAAACGGTGGCAACGATGTTATCCTATCTTTCTCTACTATTTAGCGACGAAAACGTGAACATACAGCGCTTCTGGTGTTTGAATAGACATCTACAAAAACTACAAACTATGTATCTTATCATTGAATATTGTATCTAAAACCATAGAGAAACAATAGCATAAGTAGATATGCCATGGTATAGGGCGTTTATGTCGCAATGTTTACTGTTATCTCAAGCCGATAGTCCACGTAGCTCTTTCCCATAAAGCTGTGTGACGCTGGTAAGTCTCTCATATTGTGCCGTTCATACACTCTCATCAGTAAAAAACGACATTTATCTTCAGTAATCGGCTTGAGTTAACAGTAAAAGTTGTGACATAAACGTCCTATACCACGAGATATCTACTTAAGCTATTGTTTCCCTATGCTAAAACTCCCTAGTTCCAAATGTTTTTGTGCAGCAAAATTAAATTGATTTTCACGAATGTTATCATTTTTGTGAGCAGTGGCCGATCTTCCCGGCCTAATAGCAGACTCGCACAAGAACCGCGGCCTAGGCGTCGCCTTCCTGCGACACGTGGAGCGTTGCGACGCCCTTGTCTACGTGCTAGACGTGTCACCTGCGGCCAGCCTTACTGCGCATGCGCAGAACGCCACTGCTCAGAGTGCTACTGCGCAGTTTCGGTTGCTGCGCGACGAGGTGCGAGCCTACAGCGGGCGGTTGGCGGAGCGCACCTCGATTTTGGTTGCTAACAAGATCGACTTGCCTGGTGCCGAGGTCAGTACTTGAGGTTTTGAGGTTCTAATCGATTATTTTCTTTGTCATTGGTAGTGCTAACAGTAGGTAATCGAGGTTTTGCTAATCGATTATTTTCTCTGTCATTGGTAGTGCTAATAGTACTCGAGGTTTTGCTAATCGATTATTTTCTCTATCATTGGTAGTACTACTAACTCATAGTACAGAAAATACGTTTTTCTTTTCAGTATAACTTTTCTCTCAGAAATATGGGGTGTAGCATATCCACCTCTAATACAAGGCCCCGGCCTACGATATTGCAACGTCGCATTTTAGGCCTAGAATCTAATACATGATTGGTGAAAAAGATCAGCTGGTATTTTTTAAAATCTTTTTCACCAATCATGTATTAGATTCTAGGCCTACACTGCGACGTTGCAATATCGTAGGCCGGGGCCTTGTATTAGAGGTGGCTATGGGTGTAGTAATAAGTAAGAATTTTATATCAAAATAAAGGGGAAATGTCTTCTTTCGATTGGTAATTTAGCTTCGTGTTCTCCTCAAGCACTTTTAGTAGTAGCTTCTGATTAGTTGCTACTTTAAGATGAGTGTAACAAGTTTCAATAGCAGCTATTTCACTAGCACCAACTAAGCCCGGCCACTAGGACAGGACAAGTGTTTCGACACATGTGTGAACACACATATTCGACATACAAGTTGTGTCATCGGCGGAAGGCTTCGGACAAAATATTTCTGAGATCAGGTTTTTGTATATTCGATTTTTCATTGTTTATTTTTCTCCGCTGCTCTATTTGAGGTGAAATTATTTTTTATCATTATAATTTGTAATTTCACAGAGTCTAAAAATCAACTATTATTGACCGAGCGAAGTGAGGTCTAAGATTCAAGTCGACGGTTTGGCATTCCTCTTAATGTTTAAATGTTTATATGTGTCTGAACCAAACACCAAACACACTGTTGTCTAGGTGAATTTAGGTAGTTAAAATAGAGTATTGCAGTTGTGATTAAATTGCCTTCTGCTTAGTTGACCGAGCGAAGTGAGGTCTAAGATTCAAGTCGACGGTTTGGCATTCCTCTTAATGTTTAAATGTTTATATGTTGCGCATTTACGGCGAAACGCGGTAATAGATTTTCATGAAATTTGACAGGTATGTTCCTTTTTTGATATACAAGGTCGACGTATATACAAGGTTATTGGAAATTTTGCATTTCAAGAATAATATAAAGGAAAAAGGAGCCTCCTTCAATATTAGAGTACAAATCAGACATAGAATTATTATTCATCATAAATCAGCTGACAAGTGATTACACAGATGTGTAGAGAAGCTAGTCTGTTGCTGTATTTCCATAAGGTCTATAGTTTCAATCAGGTACTTGTGGATGAGAATACTGCGTGAGGTCTACTGTTCACAGAACTACTAGTCTATCGTGAGATTGACTTTGTAATTTGAACTTTCGGAATTGGTTAATCTTATTAAGGAAGGCTGACAGTTTAACGTGAATCACATTATAGCAGCATATCATAGTGTTGAACAGGCGTCAGAAACTATTTTTTTGGATGATCCTCATGTTTTCTACTGTTCTTTGTAATAATCTATAATAAAATAGAGGAAAGATATAATATAATTGAGGTATCACGTCTGAATTACTGGACTGATTAACTTGAAATTTTGCATATAGATTCTTAATTTACCGAGGATGGTTATATGCCTATTTTAAATCCTTCAAGATTTCAGTAGGTCAAGTTTTTAAATAGACCCTTGCGGAGCACGGGTTACCTGCTAGTCATTAATAATATTATTAGTAGTAATCATGCATACTAGAAAGAATCTCCTTAACTTGAAGAAAAGATCCAATATTCATTCTTATGACACTAGGAAAAAAGACCACATTGATATTCCATATCAACGTCTTGTCATAAGCATGAAACACTATGACAGTATCGGCGTGAGAATGTACAATAAGTTGCCATTGGATATCAAATGTTGTGAAAATATTGTTATTTTGAAAAAAATACTTTTTGTTTGGTTGGTTTTGAGACCTTTTTCAGTGGCGAAGCTACCTATAACTAAAAGGGTAGTCTAGGAACTCTAAAGCTTACCGCTTATCTTTCAAAGCACATTTTTATTCAAAAGACAAAGAAGAAAACAGAGTTTGAAGCACATACTTCACCAGATTATTACACTCAACCATTATATAATTATTAAGAAATAAGCAATTGTGCTAAAAGTTCAACAAATTAAAGATAAAATTCCAAAATTGAAAAAGGATTTGGTTTATTATTGTTGAGTAAACCAAAGCCAAATCGTAAAACCGAGTTGTAGGTTAAGAACAAACCTAGTATTACAGGAACCACAAACCAACTGATTTATTTGGAATTGAAATCTTCGAATTTTGAAAAGCATCGATGTTTGAAGACGATTGTCGACCGTTCGATACATCGAGATCTAGACATCGATACAGACGGAACTCTAACTATAAACACAGCTGGAGTCTAGGCTTGGAGCCTAGACTCCAAATCCTACTACATAGCTATGGTACTACGTCACGTTGTCATAGCAACCATACAATACGCCACGCCCATTGTGAGTCTCATAAGTAGGAGACTCCTCACCATGCGAATGAATAGATAGCCAGTTGGCAGTGTCGGCTAGACAGAGAGCCACAGAACTGTTTGGAAGGCACCAGCTCTTATCCAAATTTGCAAAGAAATGTATGCGTGCTAATAAAAAATAATATTCCCATCAATCATAATTAAATTTGGGGAGTCTCAGACTCTTAGATTTCCCTTCAGCTTCGCCACTGACCTTTTTATTGTTTGATAGAGTTTTTCGATTCTACTTGATGTAATTCTACTTTGTGACTTGAAACTATTACTTTGACTTTATTATTTTGTAATTGTATTACTATGACTTTGTCAATTACCTATATTGGTCTACGACAATAAAATCTATTTATTTAATTCAAAAAATCTTTATTGGAACTCCAACAACGAAAAGTAATATAAAAACTGGATCAATTTTTCACAACAATGGCCTTCAGGCAGTCTTCCAAAAATGATTTTTATAATAATGATGTATTGTCTGTTTGTCAGGCGGGCCTAGCTGAACTCAGGGAGTACGTGGGTGACGAACATGAGATTATCGGCATTTCTGCCAGGTATGGAACCAACCTTCAGCATCTGCTCATGCGCCTTAGACAAATCTATGACTCCACCAGAAACCATAAACAGCAACTACAAAAACAATGTGAAGAACAAGACAATTTATGACACTGAATTTCGCCTTTGACATCTCACTGAGGGAGAAATTAAACACTACTGTATAATATAGTGAGTTCCACATTATAATGGCAGTATTTTATTAACATTGGTGTTTCTATCTATCATTCGCTAAATCAAATAGCGTTATCCTTTTCTAGCCCCGCAACGTTGCCAGATCGGTTTTCAACAATGTGAAATAATATAATTAATTAATAAAATATTCAATCTTAATCATGAAACTTTATTATGTAATCATTGAAAAATATATTTCTTACAAATAAAATACATGTATAACTGATTATTTCAAAAAAGAATGAACTGTTTTGATGTAACATCAGATAAACCGTTATCAGCTATCTTCTATAGACGGCACTGACAAGGCAGAGCATCGGTAAAGCTGCTCTCCTATCTTCCTTCACTGTCATTATAACTTGGACCTCACTATAGTCTAACCAATCAATGCTAGGTTCCTTATGTTAGGCAATCAAAGCGTGCTTGGCTAGGAATGTTTTAAGGAATTGTTTGTAAAGAAAGCCTTTAAAGTTTACGAACAACGCTTTGAAATGGCTGATTGAATATGATTTTTTTGATTGGCATTTTTACTTTAGTTAAATGCAGAAAGATTACCTTTTGTTTAGTGTATTGGATGAGATAATACAGTAAGTCATAGCATTACAGTTTGTTGAATTTTTATAAATAGTTGTGTTGAGAGGATAATGTTCCCTGTTTTTTTCACGAACCAAGTGTTTTGAGAAATGTGTAAATATTGAAATAAATTTTGTTGAAACATATCTGAAGTCTATTTCTTTATACATGAATATTTTTCTCTGGTCGCATTTTTCTTGGGCTTCTTACGGTGTGTGATATATCACACGTATCACTGCTATATATATCACACTATATCACTGCTGTATCACACGGTGTGTAAAACCAATCTGACAAGTCTAGTTACTCACACATAGATTTTTGTATGTCCGTTTTTTAGCCGTCCTTGAAAATACTACTAGATCAAACATAACTTGGCAAACACATTATGTGTATCTCTAGTCTCCACACATCATGTGAGTGTTTGACAAGTACCGTTTAATCTGGTAGAATTTATAAGGACGTCAAAAATAGATGTGTTTGTAACTGGCTTGGCATAATATTATTTGTATAGAGTGACCAGATCTTTCATTTATTTGATTACTATGTTTCAATGAAGTATGACAGTCGTAAGGCCCTTTATTATATATTCAGGCGGGACCTTCCCGCAAGGGACTCCCCACCAACAAAAGTCATACGAATTTACTATGTGATGTAAAATGATTGTATAAATCACCAGTACCCTTTATTTTTTGAAGACAACCGGTTTTGAAAATTATGCCATTTCAAGTGCAAAAATCTGGTGTGGTACACTCACACAACTTTCCTTGCTCATATTCGAAACTACGATCAGACTTTCGTATATGTGTATATATAATTGTTTTCAGAGTACTTTTTCCTTTGTGTAAATTGTGAAATTCAATGATTTTTTTAGTCGTCATTCTTTTAAAGTCGTCAAAACAGCTGTTCTACAGATGAAATATCTCGACTATGTGTTCTTTTTATGAACTGCTCTACCTACCTACCTCATGCACGAGAAGGAGGTTACAAAGTCCATTTCTCAAGGATGGGGTGGACCCCCCATTAGTTTCCCAGAAAGGAGACTCATGCCAGTTAATAGAGCTGATAAATAACTATACAGAGTATGAATTTGAAAAAAATCGGTCAAGTTATTTTGAAAAAATCGTGAAAAACATGGTTTTTTAGTAATTATCCGCCATTTTTCTCAAGAATATTACGGAGCTCCTGCAATTTTCCAAGGAAAAAACTCATGTCATTTGATAGGACTTATGAATAGCTACCCATGGCTTGAATTTGAAGAAAATCGTTAGAGCCGTTTTCGAGAAACCCGTGAAAAACCTGGTTTTTGGTCATTATCCGCCATTTTTCTCAAGAATATTACGGAGCTCATGGAATTTTCCCAGAAATGAGACTCATGCCAGTTGATAGTGCTTATGAATATCTATCCATGGTATGAATTTGAAGTAAATCGTTAGAGCAGTTTTCGAGAAAACGGTGAAAAACATGGATTTTTAGTCATTATCCGCCATTTTTCTCAAGAATATTACCGAGCTCCTGAAATTTTCCCAGAAATGAAACTTATGCTAGTTGATAGGGCTTATAAATAGCTATCCATGATATAAATTTGAAGAAAATCGTTAGAGCCATTTTCGAGAAAAACGTGAAAAACATGGATTTTTAGTAATTATCCGCCATTTTTTCCGCCATCTTGATTTGAATTTTATTGAATTTCTTATTGTCGGGTCCTCATGGTATAGGGACCTTAAGTTTAAAATTTCAAGTCGATCGGTTGATTAGGAATGGAGTTATCGTGTTCACAGACATACACACACACACATACACACACACACATACACACACACACACACATACACACATACACACACAGACCAATACCCAAAAATCATGTTTTTGGACTCAGGGGACCTTGAAACGTATAGAAAACTTGAAATTGGGGTACCTTAATTTTTTTTGGAAAGCAATACTTTCCTTACCTATGGTAGTAGGGCAAGGAAAGTAAAAATATATACATAATTACATATATATTGAATGTACATACCGTACCTATATACAGTATAATGATTAATTAAACGAAAATACTGTCTGTATTGTTAAACATGTTTGATGAGACAGAGGCTTAACATGTCATCTGAGCCTTTACATGACAATAATTAATTATATTATAATATAATGCATATTATGCACGCGGTAGTGTAATAACTATTTTTGTAATCATTTTTACTTTCCTTGCCCTATTACCATAGGTAAGGAAAGTATTGCTTTCCAAAAAAAATTAAGGTACCCTAATTTCATGTTTTCTATACGTTTCAAGGTCCCCTGAGTCCAAAAAAATTATTTTTGGGTGTTGGTCTGTGTGTGTATGTCTGTGAACACGATAACTCCATTCCTAATTAACCGATTGACTTGAAATTTTAAACTTAAGGTCCTTATACCATGAGGATCCGATAATAAGAAATTCAATAAAATCCAATTCAAGATGGCGGAAAAAATGGCGGATAATTACTAAAAAACCATGTTTTTCACGTTTTTCTCGAAAACGGCTCTAACGATTTCCTTCAAATCTATACCATGGATAGCTATTTATAAGCCCTATCGACTGGCATGAGTCTCATTTCTGGGAAAATTTCAGGAGCTCCGTAATATTCTTGAGAAAAATGGCGGATAATGACTAAAAATCCATGTTTTTCACCGTTTTTTCGAAAACGGCTCTAACGATTTTCTTCAAATTCATACCATGGATAGATATTCATAAGCACTATCAACTGGCATGAGTCTCATTTCTGGGAAAATTCCATGAGCTCCGTAATATTCTTGAGAAAAATGGCGGATAATGACTAAAAATCCATGTTTTTCACGGTTTTCTCGAAAACGGCTTTAACGATTTTCTTCAAATTTAAACCATGGATAGTTATTTATCAGCTCTATCAACTGGCATGAGTCTTCTTTCTGGGAAAACTATGGGGGGTTCACCCCATCCTTGGGAGATGGACTTAGTAACCTCCTTCTCGTGCATGAAGTAGGTAGGTAGCGCAGTTCATAAAAAGAACACATAGTCGAGATATTTCATCTGTAGAACAACTGTTTTGACAACTTTAAAAATATGACGACTAAAAAAATCATCGAATTTCACAATTATTCACACAAAGAAAAAGTACTTTGAAAACAATTATATATACACATATACAGAAGTCTGATCGTAGTTTCAAATATGAGCTAGGAAAGTTGTGTGAGTGTACCACACCAGATTTTTTGTTATTACTAATACTTAGGAACACTATTATCAGTGCTTTAAAACAAGTATCTTATAAGAAGAATTAAGTGTACCCTGCAGTATAATAATTATATTTTAATTTAATTCTCATGCATAATTTGTAAGTACAATTCTGTAGGAAAAAGCTTACTTGATACACAAATATTCTATTGTCACATAATATTATGTCAATCCTGTGAAACAACAATATCAAATCAAATCTTTATTTGTCCCAAAAACATAATTACAATGACAAAAATGGTTATAAAAAAAATACCATTAAATAGGATCATACATAACTATATTAAAGACGGGAAGTCCCTGCAAGGTTCGAGGAACCTGAGTGCAGAGGAATATCAATTGTTCACTCTAAACAAAAGCGAGCATTCTGGAAAAGTTTTAGTAAACAAGATTCCTCGAGAATATTCTACATTGAATTTGGCGCAGAAAGTAGATTACGTCACAGCCGACCAATAGCAGAGCAGTTCCAGAAGCTTCCACGAGCTGCGATTGGTCGAAATCTTTCCAGATGGTTCCGCCATCTTCCCGAAACGTACTGCCGGGCTATATAAACGCTGAACGTTTGCTTCAGCTATCAAAACTTGAAACGTTAACTTCGAAATCGTGAACTACTCAAAGTTTTCTGCTATAATGTCGGTTCTACCGTACGTGATGCGTGATTTCGTGGACGATCTCTATCATCCTGCGATCTACGACCGTTATTTAGGATTGTTACCATCCAACAATCTTCTGGGAATTCGTTCACTACGGCCATGGAGACTGCTCGACAGTGAAATTTCGAATGTAGAAGAGGACGCCAACAATTTCAAAGTGAATCTAGACGTGCAACAGTTCAAACCCGAAGAGATTTCTGTCAAATTGTCGGGGGACAGTGTTGTTATCGAAGGCAAACACGAGGAACGCAAAGACAAGCACGGATTTGTGTCGAGACAGTTCTGTCGACGTTACCAGTTGCCTGACAATGTCGACCTAGAGAAATTGGAGTCTCATCTGTCGTCCGATGGAGTTTTGTCTCTAGTTGCGCCGAAAATGGTCGAGCTTAATCAGAACGGCAAACGGAGTATTCCTATCAAACACACCAATCAGCCGGCAGCTCTCGAACAACAGCCAAAAAAGAAGAAGAGGGAAGCTTAATGGGCCAGGAATGCCTTGGATAAAATTCGAATATCAACAGGAATAATGGACTAAGGTATGGAATATGTAATAAGAAGGCCTATCGTGTCAGCGAATCGGACATTTTGCAATATTATACATCACCATAGACTTTATTAAAGTGACAATGAATTTAAATTTTATGCTATAATAGTCGTGTTCAAATTTGACTATCGAGATCGAGGACTATTTGCGACAGAACACCAGGATATCTAGAGAAAATTTGGTTTCAGTGTATAGCTGGGTTTGCACTAAAGTTATTAACAAAATGTTAATAACTTAATACTTATAGATTCTATTAGATTGAACGGAACTTGACAAACAAATATGCTCATCATGTGTATGATGAGTTATGTTTAATCTAATAGAATCTATAAGGATCAAGTTATTAACATTTTTTTAATAACTTTGGTGTAAAAGCGGCTTAAGCTACTATAGACATTTTATCAGTGATATTGTTGAATAAGGAGACTAGTACAAATTTCACCAAAAATAGTCTACTGCTTTGTGTAATTTCTCAGATTATTACAGTGAAGGTATTTTCATAATTACAGTATTTTCATAGTAGAACACTTATAGACAGATTAATTTTATAACCATTTTTTTGTGAATACCTAATATTTGAATATGTTTTGATACGGTACATGTATTTGTTGGCTTAACTTGACTGACTTGTATCTCAGGTATTGATTGATATCACACAGTATTTTATACCATATTTACTAGTAGAAGACTGATATCAAGACTGTATACCGTAGGACCGTACTGATTATATATTTCTTTTGTCATTTCCTATTATTTATATACCGGTACTGTTAGAATGCTTCTGTGTGCTTTCAATAAAATATTGTTGAAAAATTGATCGATGTGTATCAATTATTGAGGTCTGTATTACCCACTACTCAATTGAATTCAAAGGAATACACAAGTATTGCATGAAGCTACATTGTTGATTATCATTTTTATTTATTTCGTCAGTTGAAAATAGATTGCATTAAATTGTAGCTCCAATTGCAAAACTAACCCATTATATATCACCCACTCAATAATTGAATTCAAAGGAATTCACAAGTATTGCATGGAGCTGAATTGTTGATTATCATTTTTATCTATTTTGTCAGTTGAAAATATATTGCATTAAATTGTAGCTCCAATTGCATAATTAACAGCAAGAGGCGAAGACTTACAATAAGGACCTACAAAGATTGCAACTTAGTTATACTACAGTTAAGGTCATTCCACACAGCACGTGGCGTGCGTGGCTGGACGCACGCTAGCTACTTTTCAAAACATCGCTTCCTAGCTAATCAAATGAAGCAATTCACATAGCAGCCACGGCCACGCGGCAACGCTTGCTATACTAGCCACGCGTGGCTACCGTTCGCTCTCTGAGCGATCTTTTCAAACGTGTCCGGCCACGTTTTGGTCCGAGCATGCGCAGAACGTATACTAGACGTATACTATCGTATAGAACGTATACTATCATTGTCAGCCTCAAGGTCGCGCATTAAATGATGGAATTCGCCATAGGTCTTCCTTTTTTTATTGATTGGATGTACCCACTGGTCCCTTGCTGACACCGAATACAATAAAACCAGCTCATTATCACTCCTACTGCTGCTGCTGGAGTCATCAAACCAAGGTAAGCCACAAGAAAATCTAGATTCACACCACGGGACCGTCGGAGTTGACATCTTCCTGCATACTGACGGGAAACGTGGCCGGTATAGCATCGCAACAGTCGTGGCGGTGTGAATTGGCATGTGGCTAGCGTAGCCGGCGTGGCGTGCGTCCAGCCACGCACGCCACGTGCTGTGTGGAATGGACTTTACTACTTCATGTATCAATTACTATCTTTTTACAGTAACTGTAGGCTATATCTATACCCAAACTAGAATTAAAATTTTGCTTTAAAACAGCATATGACCATAAGAAACTACGTATTTTTAGTGCCACTAGGGATGTCAATCCCGGGACTGATTTCCAATCCCGGTGTTTCGGGATTATACAATATCAATCCCGGGATCCCGGGACTGGTCCCGGGATTGGCAAAAATCAGTTTCATTCATTTTTAACCAATTGTTCCTCCTCAATTACATGTTCAGTAACAGTGTGTGGAGATGAAAAAGGGCTTATTATAGAGGGAGAGGGTTTTATTAAAATGGAAAAATACTTAGGAATAATATTAAAATTGAACATTCTACTTCTATAAATGTTTTCAATATTAGGGATAACTTTTTTATTTGATGTCCTACCTTAAATTTGCTGTATCCTAGATGATACTGAGAACTGAGGAAAGCAAGCAAGAAACTGCGCACAAGTTCTTGTCACAGATGATGGTGATGTTAGTGCACTGATTTATTGATTGAGTAGCAATAGCAAATAATTTTCACTGCAATTTTGACAACCTTTCAACATCTTCGTTCTTCAGCAACTATGTCACATTCACATATTCATAGGAAGTTTATATATATGAGAGAAAAATCTAAATGAATTCAGCCAATCTAATTGTTAGAAACTGGAGAGAAAAATGAAAAACATTTTTAATTGAAACACTAAAATCATTACATTAATGTCCTTCATTCATTGGAGAAAGAGAAATTTCAAAGTTGAATGTCAATCTTGATCTTTTTCTAATATTAAATTTCAAGTTTTCCTCACCTTCTCATCTTTTGGAAATGACGACGAAGTAAAATTAAAGCGTCAAGTGTTTCGTCACCGAGCCGGCTCCGGAGTTTATTACACATGTAACCTGCAGCAGAGAATACCCTCTCGGACTCCACACTGGTAGGAGGTATTGTTAAAAGATATTTGTAAACCAGCTCCAGATGATGTCCTTTCACTCCACCATTTTCGAAGAGGCTCATTTCTTTTCTCAACGTAGCATCTAAATTTTTATTCTGCGTTTCGGGATTAGCAGATATCATGCTCTTTTCAATCTTCGCTTCAAGAACAGATTTCAACATCGTAGTTGATAATTTCAATCTTTTCTCGGTCGATTCTTCATTTCGTTCTTGTTCACGTCTGTATTCAGCATCATTGTGCTCCGTCTCTGAATATTTTTTTCGAGCTTCAATCTTTCAATACAATTTACAATCTGATTACGGATAGTCTTCTGTGTTGGAGTTGGGAAATTTTGTTCAATGAACTCAGATTCTACTTCATTTTTTTGCGGATTCTGAAGATATTTGAGTACACCAGACAATTCTACCTTACGTCTCTGTGCTACACGTTTCTGGAGAGCAATTTTCATTTTCTCTGAGAACCCTGTAGAAGAACAATCGGCTTCCAAATACGAAAACATGAACTTCATTGCTGCATCAGCAGTTATCAAATTGGCATCTTGCCTACAAAGAGCCTCAACAGTCAATTTGATCGGTGTGAGAACTTTAACAACTTCATGGATTACAGTGAACTCATCTTCAGTCAATTCAATACTTCTATTGAGATCAATCAATGCTTTTTTATGGATGTTTTCAGGTGAACAAATCGTTCCAACATCGTCAACATCGAGTTCCACCGAGTTTTTACATCCAATAGTAGAGTGAGCTCTTTTCCTTCTTCTTCCCTAACATACTTTTGGAGAACTGTTTCATTTTTTGTTGGTGATCTTTTAAAGAATTTCACGATTTTACGAACTTTTGATATAATTGTATTGAGATCAATTGATAATTATTATTATCAATTGTAATCTCAGCTGGACCGTCCGTATTTTCCTCTAAAAATGAAGACATTTCTGAGGAACGAATTTCAGTCTCTACTTGATCATAATCTTCTTCTTCTTCTTCTGACTCTGCATTTTCTGATTTTTCTTCATTTTGATTTTTCATAGAACGATCCTTTTCATAAAGAACATCGCAAACTGCTAGATGAATACCATGTGCAAAACACAGTTGATGTTCTGCATTGATTAGTTTTCCTACTCTGAGCATGACATTTGGGCCATCAGTAACAATAGCGACAATATCACTTTCCAATGACAGATGATACCTCTCCAGGAACACTTTAAGATGTTGCACGCAAGCTTCTGCAGTCAATGACCCTTTAATTTTCAACATTCCCAAGCTCCAGTTCTTACTAAGTCCATGAACATTGACATTCATATAACGTTTGTTGTTGGTTGATGTCCATTCATCGAATGATAAGCTGAACCTTTCACCAGATAATTTAAAGTCATTAATGCTTCTCATAACATCATTCCTTATCTTATCACTGAAGCCCACTACTCTTTTCCTAATTGTAATGTGTGACGATGGTAAGTCCTTGTACCCCTTTGCGATGAGAAGAGTTCTCAAGTCTTGAGAAGTGATGAAGACACTGAATGGTAGACCATCTAAAGCTGTCATACGAGCCAAAACCTCATCCAAGGAGTCTTTTCCACTGCTGAAGTAGTCTTCAATTTTCCTTTTATTCTTGTCTTCACGTTTCGTGGGTTGACAGAAAGAAGAGACAGAAGTAGCAGCACTAGCTTGGTTTAATACTTTTTTATTATGCTTACTTAGCAAATGCGTGTGAAGACCTTTTTTAGTTGATCCACCCAGAGTCTTGAGAACTGCCTTACACGATTTGCACTGAGCACTTTTTCCGTCCTTGGAAGTTAGAAAACTATTCCAAACTGATGACTCATCAGAGTCTTTTTTATGTACAACAAAAACATTTGTATTCTCCATCAGGACGGGATAGAGTTCACACTTTTATCACTTCAAATTGAAATAATATCACTAGAAATAATTATAGGCTATTAATAATAAAATAGAATACTTTTTGTAAGACCGGAAATGAGGAAATTTATTAATAAGACCGTTAGCGCGATACCGACCGAACAACGCGAAAGCTGAAGCACTACTGAATTAAATTAAGTAGAGCCAACTATATAAACTTCAACTAGATATTCTACTTATGATAGAAAAAGAGAAGAGGAATAATTAGACAGAAAGTGAATAGTTACTGCTTGTTTATTTCTGATTTCTGAATTATTTACAGAGTTCTAAGTGCATTTCAAGGAAATGATATTTACGCTATTGCAAATATTGCGCCGTCTAGACTGGTAATTTTGGTGCTGTGTAAACAGAAACAATCGTAAAAACATAACAACCAATTAACAACCATTCTGCGAATAATGTGAACCGATAATGCGAATTCTATTCAGCCAGTACAGAGTACAGTATATGTATATTATGTTTATGTGTATACAACTGTAGACTGTGCCTGTAGAATGAATTAGTCAAACACTTAAAAAATAAATTAGTTATGAAAAACACATATTCATCACCGTAAATGTGATTCTATATTGAATTGTTTTTGGAAAAACACAATAATTCACAATTTCAGGTTTTCCAATCCCGAAAATCCCGGGATTGAGGCTGAAAAATCCCGGGATAGTTAGGTATCAAAAATGGACCGGGATCCCGGGATTCGGGATTCGGGATCCCGGGATTGACATCCCTAAGTGCCACTCCAATACATAATAATTACTTACCTGGCGTGGGGGTTACCGTGATTAAGAAGGCGGTTCCCACAGGGCGAGGCCTTGTCATTGCACTGCGACTTGGTTGACCCCTGCGAATGCCCCAAATGTGGGCATCTCGGGCGCACAATTTTTGATTAAAAATTAAAGTCCTAAACGATAACACCCTTGCCAAGTGTCGGTAATAACTCATCAACTGTTACTACTTGTCCTCTCATGGCGTCCCAGTTGAAGTTGCTGCTGGAGGGTGTCAACAGGGGAGAGCTCATTTTCAGCAGAGATGTTCGAGAATGGCAGATGAATAAAAGGGCCATACTCCATGATTTCAAGATGAGGCTCAGAGTTCAAGATCTTGAGAGGTGCAATGGATCTGCTTCGCTCCTCTTCGACGTCCCGAGAGGAGTTGATGATTCTGAGGCTGCTTACTTCGGTTTTAATCTGCCTTTTCACTGTATCAGGCTGATGATACAGCTGCGACTTGCCACGAGACGACAATTCAACCTCACAAGTAGGGGCAACATCCATAAGATCAGAGCCGATCAGTTGTGTTCCATCTGCAACTTGCAACAGCTGGAGTCAAGTCAGTCGAGCACGTGCTATTCTCATGCCCACAGTATGCAGCACCGCGAGCAAGGCTCATTGGCAGAGTTCCGGCATTTGAGGAACTGGATCCGAACCTCGTGATCCGCAATCACGCCACACTAACGACGCGAGATATGAAGATCTTATCGACTTTTGTGGAGCAGTGCTTGAAAATTCGCTCATTCTGTTTGAACGAGTAAGATGTGGATTTGACAGTCTAAAGTGCCAACAATGATTTGAGGAACTATGATTTTTTTTTCTTTTGATTGTACTGTGATGAGTGTGATATCCATGAAATTTTTCATTTAAGACATTATTGTCATGAACTCTTTAGATTAGTATGTGATCTATATTTTCTGTAATGATTTGTTTGCTTTTGTAATTGAATTTTGTAAATAATGCCAACCTGCTATAGGATAATTTCCTAAAAAGCAACTCTACTAAATAAAAATAAATACTTGTCCTCTCATCAGCCTATTTGCTGTCACGAGCTAGGTTTCAAAACAATATTGAACCATCCTCAACAATTCTCAACGTTGACTGACGGGTGTTGGTATGTGAACTAGGGTATACGTTGACTGATGAGTTCACATGGAAACTATACAACTTGCCTCAGTCTGTTGCACGAATCCAATCGAATTTAACAGCAATCTATTACATTTTTGACACAGTCAATCAACTATAGTCCGTACAAAATTACTTTGGACTTGGAGGAATATGCGGCGCAGAGATCACTTGGAAGGAGATCAGCCAATTACAGTGATTAATAATCATAGGCCAATTACAGTGATTAATAATCATAGGTAGAAGCGTAGTTGCCAATTTGTCTGTCGTCTGACTGCTTTCAGACAGGAAACTTCGCATGTGTAGAATGAGCTACATAATAACTTGCCATATGAATTATCTTTTATAGAGTTTTTTGACTGTAAATCTGAAGTTATTTCTTCAGTGAATCCTGAAGTTATTCAACTGTATGAAAATTTTCTGTATTATTGTTGAATAAAATGAATATTCTATTCTATTGTACACAGTCACTAGAAGTTGAAGAACGCCGTCCGCTGCAAAACGGCAACATCGCGCCTCTGTATCCCTCCCGCTGAATGCTTTCTCTGCTGCGCATGTCCCTCCCAAGTCAAGAGTTATTTTGTACGGACTATAGTCTATCTAGTTTTAACAAGTCTATCATGATTCAGTTATTACATGTTCTGCGGGTGCTAGAAACACAAGCAATCATACAGTAATGAAATATTATAGATTTATTTAATAAACATACTTTTTAAAAACAAAAATGCTTCATTTCTTCTTCTTGCAGCGTCTGTGAGCCTCGTTAGGGTTACGGCGCATCCAATATTTGACCTCTTTGCCCTGATTGGCTATGCCGAGCATAGCAGATTTCGAATTGACATCACGCATCACAAACGGCGAAAATCCTGAAACAAACAAAATACATCGAAATATTAAAAATAAATAAATAAAACTGTATTCAACCACAAATCTACAAGTCAAGACAATTACAGTCAAGACAGTCAAAATACATTTCAAATCAACAATAGACGAACAAATATGTCTAAAATGGACTCACATATCACACCAATATTGAATAAATATGTCTAAAATGGACTCACATATCACACCAATATTGAACAAATATGTCTAAAATGGACTCACATATCACACCAATATTGAATGTTTAAGGAAACAGTTTATCTATATAAGCACTAAAACAATAAACCTTATTACGCACCCATTTCCTCATAGACTCAAAGATAGTAGGAAAACTGAACTAGAATTAAAAACCTGGATATACAGTAACTTTTTCTTCCATATCGACAAATGAATCTTGAGATTTCTGCTCAAACTACTGTTTGCAAGGCCAATTCTTTTAGATACTTTTGTTGAAAGTGGACTCGCTTACAATTTTTGCACATTTTTCTCTTTTTTTCACTTTCTTCTCCAATACTTCCCTTTTCTTCTCCTCTTCACCCTTCATTCCTTACTTTTATACCCTCTACCTGCCTATTACATGGGAAACCATAGTTGGCTACGTATTTCTCCTCCTTTCTTTCTTTTCAGCACAACCCACCATGAAGCCTGTTTTTGTATTTCATTAGAAATGTATTTTTGATTGTGTTTTTTGTGTTTTGTTTTCTTTTATGTATGTTGTGTTGATTTTAATAAGATTGAATTGAAAAAATAAATAAATTAGAGAAGCAATTTACTCTGTGGTTGCACTGATGAACTAATGCTCATTCAAGTTATAGTGATGTTCACGTTATAATGGCAGTGGAGTTAAAAAGTTAATTCATCTCAAAGTTTTAATCTTACTTTTCATACTTCTCTTGCATCATACTTTTCTATTTAACTGTTTTTATGCATTCTCTACATTGACTGACAACTGGATTGTACCTTAAAGATACAATTTGAATGCAAAAGTATATTGGTTTAGTGGATTCAGGTTTTTTTTCTTGTAAACTCGACATTCCTCAAGCACGCCTAGAAACGTTCTCCCCAGTTAAGTATCTACTTGGTCATTACTCTCTCAGCTCACCGGTTCAAGAGTCCAATATGGTGGCCTGAGTGATGACTCCGCTATTCTATAGTGAGGTCCACGTTATAATGGCAGTGTTTCATAAGCAATGGTATTGCTATGCTTGTCTATCATTCAACAAAGCGGATAGCGCTATGTCTTTCTCGCTTTGCTCTGTTGCCAGATCGTCTTTTAACAATGTAGAATTAATAATTAATTAAAAAAAATATTTTTTCTTAATCCTATTATATTAAGCGAGCAATTTCTGTACATATTTTTATATTTGGTTATTTATATTTATGATTATTTATGTCCAACGGATCTCTAACGATTTTCGCGAAATTTGGAACATAGTAGCATAGAGAAACAATAGCATAAATAGATATCCCATGGTATAGGGCTTTTATGTCGCAACTTTTACTGTTATCTCAAGCCTATAGTCCATGTATTTTCTTTCCCGTGAAGCTTTATGGCGCTGGTAGTCTCTCATATTGTGCCGTTCATACACTCTTACCCGGTCAAAACAGTAAAAATCTACAATAATCGGCTTGAGATAACAGTAAAAGTTGCGAAATAAACGCCCTATACCATGGGATATCTACATACGCTATTGTTTCTCTATGATAGTAGATTTTGTTTCGATTGCACTAGGTCTCATCCTTGGGAAAACTCGCTGAACGAAATTAAAAGGATAATTCATCCTTGGCTGAAACAGCTGAGACTTTCGTCGTCTTTGGATAGTAAAAAAGTGAGTGAGCGAGTGAGTCTGTGGAAAATAAAAATTATGCATCCCCGAAATTCATAAGCTGACGTATAGCCAGCTGTAAAATATAAACACGATAATTTTAGAGAATATTGTGTTCTGTTTATCAATAAATAAAAATAACGAGCGAAGCTCGGTGTCCCGATATTTATGAAAATTCATTACGAAATTAATGAAAAAAAATTTTTTTGCTCAGTAAAATATAATTGATTAGATTATTTTAAACGAGAATGAACAGTTAATATTACATCAATAAACCTGTATCAGCTACCGTCTATAGTAGGCATTGACAAGACAGAGGACCGGCAACGTTAATCTCCTATCTTTTTTCCACAGCCATTATAACGTGGACCTCACTATAGGAGAGTTCTTCCCAGTTTAGTATCTACACGTTCATCACTCTCTCAGCTCAAAATATTTCATCTTAATTATGAAAATTCATTACGAAATTATTGAAAAATATAATTTTTAGCTCATTAAAATATAACTGATTATTTTAAACGAGAATGAACAGTTAATATTACATCAATAAACCTGTATCAGCTACCGTCTATAGTACGGTCTATAAAAATATAATTAATTATTTTCAACGAGAATGAACAGTTAATATTACATAAATAAACCTGTATTAGCTACCGTCTATAGTACGGTTTATAAAAATATAATTAATTATTTTCAACGAGAATGAACAGTTAATATTACATAAATAAACCTGTATCAGCTACCGTCTATAGTACGGTCTATAAAAATATAATTAATTATTTTCAACGAGAATGAACAGTTAATATTACATAAATAAACCTGTATCAGCTACCGTCTATGGAAGGCATTGACAAGACAGAGGATCGGCAACGTAGTTCTCCTATCTTTTTTCAATGCCATTGTAACGTGGACCTCACTATAGGAACGTTCTTCCCAGTTTAGTATCTACACGTTCATCACTCTCTCAGCTCACCGGTTCGAGAGTCCAATTTGGTGGCCTGAGTGATGACTCCGCTATTCTAGAAATGATTAACCTATGTGAGTGAGCGGGGTGTTTGAATATTGTTACATCATGAAGTTTTCAAAATACATTCATCTTACACAAGACTTGAATTCAAGTAATATTGAATTATACGTAAACGACTCTTATAAGTTACCGGCAATGTAGTCAGGCTCGAGCGGATTGTTCCGCATCTTTGCGAGCCGCGTTGGCCTCTGATCCGGTCGCGGTTGGTCTTCGCACAGCAGCGGGTAGTTGGCGTGTTTCCCGCCCACAGGTGTCGGCAGTGAAAACTGAAAAAGAATCAATTCACACATAATTAACCAACTGAATAATTATTCAGAATGAATCATTCATTCAACAACAAAAATACGTAGTGGAAGAAAAACATCAGCCATAGTCCCTACTATTTCTACCAGTATTACTATACTGTATATAAACTGTATAACTATACTGTCTTGTTTTTCCAGTGTTGTTATAGTATATTAAGTCACAAGGACGGGAAGGGCCGTTTTGCAAGCGAGAATGATGTTTCTAGTCGAGGCGTTAGCCGAGACTAGAATTTCATTCGAGCACTGCAAAAGACATCCACGTCCAAATAACTTACACTATTTTTTGTCATAATAATCTAGAAAAGAATAATTGAGAAACAGAAAACATTACCTACTTGTGCTGACATTACTACATGCATTCTATAAACATAACCTAGTTTACAAGTTTCATATCAGGAATTTTTTGATTGTAGTTGACAAAACATCCACCTGGAGTGCTAAAAGGCGGCAGTTTTGCTGTTCCAAATTCGGAACTAAGAAACATACTCGAGAGTAAAGAAAACATATGATTTTATTATAGTATAGCTTAGACCAGTTATAGAAAGACCAGTTCTATAACTGGTCTAAGCAGTATAGTATGCTGTAATGAGAATCATAATATGTTTATTTGTTCTACAATCAGCTGTTTACCGACTTGATTTCATGTATGTAAAACAGCTGAAGTTGAATGACTATGACAAAAATTAGTTTTAAGTATGTTCAATGTTTTCCAACACAGATAAAACGGTTCGTTAAGATAATCTGTATCTGGTGATAAAATCCATATTATCTAAATCATAAAATTTATTAGCTTTTTACTTTATTCATATTGTACGGCGAATAACATATTCTTCGTGGCTATCACTTTCAAAATCCAATTCATAGCATTTCCTCATGGTTTTTGGCCGGTCCATAACTAATAATTTAATAAATTATCTTGAACTACTGACTAATGAATCAACGAACTAGCTTATAAATAAATGGAAACAATATCAAAATAATCAACTGACTATTGAACAAAATTTGAAATGAAAATAACCTAAACACTCAGCTCTTTGCGATTGCAGTACGCGGGAACGCAGCAGTATTACAATCCAAAACAGTTTATAATCGTTCGTTTTCGAAGGCAGACCGACCAAACTTGGCCGGTTAGTTTGAACTCGAGTTTTCGAAGTCACGTGACCCTAAACGGGCGTGGTGAAATTAGATTCTGTCGGTCAAGGCCAAACAGTAGTTTTTATTTTGCAGAACTCTTGTTCTAGTGTTTGGTGAAATCGGGCCATACATATTTTGTATCTTCAAGTTACAATTATTTTTGTTTGGGATTCAGAGTTTTTGTTGTCTTCTTAATAAGTTTACGATCAGTGTATCTATCTTTTTAGTTTTACTAATTTTTTAGTCAGTAATTGTAACTGGCTGTTTCTGCAGCCAATTATTTGTTTTTTTTTATAATGTCAACATTTATTCATATCATATTTTTTAATCTGTATTTTTATCAAATTTAGTTTAATATAATATTAATTTTCATAATTTAGTTTATCGATTTTAAATTCAGCGAATTACGCCAGGCCCTCACAAACACAGGTTTAAGCCTACATATGAGTCTCTCACAACGTAAGGGTATATATAAATTCAATGTACTGTAACTGTACTGTATTATTTGTAAATTGTGAGAATAAATTGATTTGATTTTATTGATCAGACAATAGTCTTGTGAGCTTCAAGTTCTTTTGTACAATTATTGATAACTTTATTCTTGTGACTGTATATAACAATAATTTGTACAAGGAACAAATAAATTTGAATTTTGTTCAATGCTTCTCCCTGATGACAAAACTTGCATGATGCACATGTGAGTGGCCACTGAGGACTCGGCATGCATGATGTCCATCATGCACACACATGTTCATCATGCAAGTCTTTATAAGAAATTAATATACCCTGCGGTGTACCACAGGGATCTATTCTTGGACCTTTGTTATTCATAATTTATGTGAATGACCTTCCAGACAATATCACGTCCAATGTCTTTCTTTTTGCGGATGATACCACAAGTATTGTGACTGGAACGTGGGAAGAAGTTGTCCAGAGGACTGAAGAGACTATTATTCAACGGCCTTTGTTTGAATATAAACAAAACTAAATTATAGGATTTTAAGTTGACTGATACCAGTAAGTTAAGTGGCACAATCAGCCAAAAGATTGATGAGATTGTTCAGGATAAAGTTTGCTTTTTGGGAGTCAGAATCAGAAACTGTCTCAAGTGGGTCACATTCTGAACAAACTCTCAAGTGTCAGCTTCTAATTGAAAGTGCTGAAGAATGTAGTTGGAACAAAAACACTACGTAATGAATGTCTTGCATGGTTATTTAATGTCGATAATTCAATACAGTATAATGTTATTGGAGAGTGGAAAAATAATCTTAATTCTGTCTTTAAAAAGAAAAAAATCCTCAGAATTGTCGACAACTTGAAGCCTTATGAATCCTGTAAAAACTCTTTCAGAAGACTTAGAATTCTAACACTTGTACTACCTCGAAATTGCAAAGAAAAGCGAGAAGATATTGAGAGAGAGTCAAATCCATCATAGTATACTAGAAACCAGATAGTTCATCTTCAGTACCCGCAACACAGAACAGCAAGCTTAGAGAAAGGGCCACATTATAGCGGATTAAGAGCTTATAACTCTCTTCCTATTGAAATAAAATGTATTGAGAGCTCAGAAAGGTTTAAGAATGCAATAAAAGCTAAATTGATCGATGCATCTCCGTACATGAAAACAAAAATTTCATTTTGGACCGGAACATCTCCGTACAGTTTAGAGGAAAGCTTCAACTGTTGGCGCGTGTAGGCATTTTTTCAAGCATATTTCTTAACTCCTTTGTAAGTTCTTATTTTCTTCTTTTTTTCTCTCTTTTATAATTACTTTTTTTGAGTACTGTACTCAATACTTTTGACGTGTCATATACTACCAAGCTTTGCGTGATTCTGTAATGTTATATGACGAAAATTAAACTAAACTATACTATGAGTGGAGACACATTTTCATCATGCATGTGGTGCAGTTAGTGGTACCTTCTTGCCGCGGGCAGTGAGCGGCTTGCGCATGTTGATGTGAATAGTCTGCTTGCCTTCAGCATCGACAGAGACGGCCACCTTCTTGAGCGTTCGATTGCCGCAGTGCGGACAGAACAGCTTGGTCATCACACTGGTGGTGCGGAAGCAGGCGTAGCAGCGCAGAATGAATGTGCGCACCTGCTTGATTACCTTGCCGTCGAGCGAGGCCACGTTCAGGCCGATCTGTTTCAGCACGTTCTACAAACAAAACAAAAGATAAATCAAATTCAATTAACCTATTTTCTGGACTATTCAATCAATCAATCAATCATATTTCATTTATTCAAGTAGTTGCATATAAAAGACAAGCTTCACAACATTGAATCGTCACAATCAATAATAAACACAGAAAAATACAATAGTGCAAAGAGGAGACATCAAAGAAAAACACTGCCTTCAGGAACACCCCCCCCTGGAAGAAATCGATTAATTTCAGTTGATTTAAAGGAAATTTTCATTTTGTAATAATTCTATGACATGTAATTTTCTTCCCTCAAGACATCCACACATTCATCCACTGTGTATGGCGCTCTTTTTAAAAGAACCTTCCATATCCTTCCGGTCATCTTTGAAAAGTTGGAAAAATCTTTAAAATTATGGGGGAGTCTATTTATTATTGCGCAACAGTGTGGGCCTTTCTCCAGAAGGGTTAGTCTATGTGCCGGGTAACCAAGGATCGAGCCACCACTCCTCGTATTGTAGGAATGATCAAGTAAAACGGATGAGAACGCCCTCCAATTTTTACTAACGTACGTGATGATCTCCAGAAAGTACATGGCTGGAAAAGTTAATATACTCTCTCTCACAAAATAAGGCCTACAGGATGTTCGGGCACTGAGGCTGAAGATTATTCTCAGAGCTCTTTTCTGCCTCCTGAAAATTACCCCAAGGTGTGTGTCATAGCCACCCCAGATTATCAACTGTAACGAATGACAGACATGAAATAGCCACGATAGATTGCAAGCAGGGAATTATACCCTACTGCTCCCCTGACACACCTCAGCGAGAACAGAATAGCAGATATCCTATGCAAGAGACGCTGCACCTGATCACCCCACCTCAAATGAATTCACCCCTATTCTAATGAATCTTGGATATCAACATGGTCTCTGAATACTAGTAGTTCTGTGAACAGTAGACCTCGCGCAGTTATAAAAACCAGCCTCCTCATATACTCTCCATCAGAGTAAATCCTGTCTGTATGTAAGCATTTAAGAAACTCTTGCAAACAAATTATCAGAAATGCTAAAGCTGGTTTCTACCGCAACTTGATTTCATCTAAGAGGTCATCATCCTCATCATTATGGCGTGCTTTGAGGGGGATTGGAGCTGGTAAGGAGAGGCAGGTGCCGACTGTAGCCCACTCGCTTGATGACCTCAATGACTTTTTCACTGATATACCTGTGAGTTTGGATCAAGCCCATGTCCACTTCAATTCCCTTCCTGACATTCATCCAAATGAGAATTTCTACTTCTCTGCAGTTTCTCAGCAAGAGGTATTTCTAGCAATCAGTAGAATAAAAAGTAATGCTATTGGTGCAGATGGCATCCCAATCAAGTTCCTGAAAATCCTCTTACCTTTGATCCTTCCTTTCCTCACCCATTTGATCAACACTTCCCTCATGACATCTGTTTTTCCTGATGAGTGGAAGCTCTCAATTGTGATTCCCTTGAACAAGGTCCCTAACCCCATCTCTCCTTCTGATTACAGGCCCATTAGTTTATTGTCTGTCTTGTCTAAGGTTCTTGAGATCTTTGTTCACTCTCAGATGAGCGGATATATTCATGGATCTGGTTTGATTAGTGATTTTCAATCAGGTTTCCGAAGCGGTCACAGCACCACATCTGCCCTTCTGAGAGTGACTGATGATATCCGCAGGGCTATGGATAAAAGGCAGCTAACCGTTTTAGTTCTAAAAGATTTTAGCAAGGCTTTTGATAGCGTTTTTCACCCTACTCTATTGTATAAGCTAAGGAGCTTAGGCTTTTCCAACTCAACTGTGGCATGGGTAAAGTCTTATTTGCAGGGTCGATGTCAGTGTGTGAGGGTCGGGGATGCGTGTTCGGGCTGGCGTGAGGTAAATAGAGGCGTTCCTCAAGGTTCGGTCTTGGGTCCTCTGCTGTTCAGCATCTACATAAATGACGTGACTACTACTTTACTTACTTCTAAATACCACCTTTATGCAGACGACCTACAAATATACAAACACTTCAACAAAACTGATTTCAGCATTGTGGTTGAGGAGGTCAATGCTGACTTGGCCAGGGTTATTGAATGGTCTACAAGTAATGGACTCAAAGTTAATGAGACAAAGTCAAAGGTAATTATGGTTGGCTACTCAAGGCTCTTGAACACCCTTGACTTTTCAAATGGACCATACATTACAATCAACAACGTTCAATCGCAGTACAGTTCAGATGTTAAAAATTTAGGACTTACCATGACCAAGACTTTGGACTGGACAAATCATGTGACCTTGACTTGCAATAGAGTCATTGCGGGCATTATGACTTTGAAGAAGATTGCTGGCTGTATCCCTTTCTCCACGAGGATTATGTTAGTCAAGACTTTGATTTTTCCAATTTTTAACTACTGTGACATTGTGACTCTTGATATGACCGTTCAACTTTTACAGAGGATGCAGCGTGCCCACAATTACTGTGTACGCTTCATCTTCAACCTCAGACGTGACGACCATGTGACTGAATACTTTGACAGACTTAATCTCATGAGGCTGCATGATTGTAGAGCACTCCATGCTGTTATTTTTCTGCATAAGACATTGAAAACTGGAACACCTAAGTATATTGCTGAGGATTTTCAATATTTAAGTGATATCGGTCGGGGTGATACACGGCATGGTTCCCATCTGCTGGCTGTCCCAACTCACAGGACAGTCATGTTCAACAAGTCCTTTCTTGTGACAGCTTGTGGATTGTGGAATTCATTGCCGTCTGAATTGAAGCGCATTGAGGGTCATCGTCGGTTCGGCGCGGCTGTCTTCCGGTGGATCAGGGGTGGTGGGGGTGGCTGGGCTTAGCGAGGGGTGCATCATACCACTGTGTTGGTATGGACTCATGCATTATACCACTGTGTTGGACCAGCGGTGGCTGGTCAGGCGCATGTGTTGTTGTTGTGTGTTTGTGTGTGTGTGTGTGTGTGTGTGTGTGTGTGTGTGTGTGTGTGTGTGTGTGTGTGTGTGTGTGTGTGTGTGTGTGTGAGCTTTCTTCTCATGCTTTCGTATTTTCCATAGATTGATACATTCATTTATTCAGTCTCAAAATTAATTTCTTAGAGTAATTTCAAGAGAATCAAGTTCAACTTTAAAAGTAAACTCTAAAGACATATATAAAAATGCTCTTTTTCTCTCTCAAAATTAATTAATTTCTTGCTAGAAGTATTTATCAATTTCCTTATTTTCTCACTTTGCTTGTAAGGTTTGTAGCCATATTGCTCTTTTTCACTTCTTCGATCCTATCCGTCCATCCTATCCATATCCGTCGATCCTATCCATATATTCCGTCAAAAATGTTGTATTTATTTCCCATCAGATCTTTGTTATTTTACATTTTAAGAATGCTCTACTTTTAAGTTTATTCAACTATTCCACTTATTATCATAATTATTCATTTTTTTTTTTACTTTTTCATTTAAAATATAGTTTTGTTTTATTTTATTTTACTAAGTATTGCTTGTTAAATTACAATTTAGTATTGTATTGGAGGGTTAAGTGTAAGAGAGGGCCGACTGCGCCCTAACTTCGCCCTCCCAGGTATAAAATAAAGGCAGTCATTCTATTCTATTCTATGTAGTGTCGGCAAGATATCGATGTGAAAACGGCTAATGGCTGTTGGGGTTGGTGTATCAAAAATGCTAACATCAAAAGCTAATCTCCTTCAAGACATACTGGCAACAGGACAGGCCGAATTCAAAGCAGAGAAAGGTCGAGAGACAATACTATGTTATTTTAGTTATTTATTGCATGCAATCAATAGTTCATTTAATAGTGCCTAAAAATTAAAAACCATATACCATGACGCATGTTGCATGCGTCATGGCATGCAATTTATAATCCACTCGACAGCTGATTTATGATGAATAATTCTATAGTCTGATTTCCACTCTAATATTGGCGTATGAAGGAGGCTCCTTTTCCTTTTATATCATCCTTGAAATTCAAAATTTCCAAAAACCTTGTATATACGTCGACGCGCAACTTGAAAAGGAACATACCTGTCAAATTTTATGAAAATCTATTGCTGCGTTTCGCCGTAAATGCGCAACATATAAACATTTAAACATAAAGAGAAATGCAGAACCGTCGACTTGAATCTTAGACCTCACTTCGCTCGATTAATTAGATATCAACATTTTTATTTCTACATAAAAATCAGCATTAATATTGATAAAAAAGTTTATAAGACTATTTCTAAAATAGAATAATTTTGAGGATAAATAAACCACCCACCTGCATAGCGAAATCAGTTGTCAGACAAGCCACATCTACAGCCTTCTCTTCGACATTATCCCACTCCATCATCTGCTTCATCTCTTTTATGTTATCCACGGTTATCCAATCTGAATCATCATCATCATCATCATCCTCATCATCATCACTACCATAATCGCTTTCCTCCTCTTCTCCCTCACCTTCGTTCACCTTCACCAAAATGCTTTTCACGTCTGTTTCGTCAAGTTTTATCTCAACTCCATCACCATCTTCCTCCTCTTCCTCTTCCTCCTCCTCCACCTCTTCATCGTCTCCCTGGATATTGCACTCGCCTTTCACTTCTTCATCACATGCTCCTTCTCTACTTTCTTCTCCTTTCTTTTCGCATTCTTCTAGAACCTTCTTTTCTTCATTAGCCTTCAACGTACACACTTCGGCTAGCTTATCGGCGATTTTGTTTTGCTCGACATCTCCCTCTTCTTCTTCTTTTTCGTCCGTATTCACACTTTCACTGGTGCTGGTCTTTGCTTTACGCTGAAAAAAAAGAATGTGATTGAAATTATCTCTATTCTTCTCCTTAGAAAGTACAAACAATACACAATATACATAAATATAAAAAAAAACTTGAAGAAGGTTCCTCACATGGGCCTGTGTGCAAGGAAAAATTATCATACATACATTTATTAGGAACATGGATATGGGATATCATGCCTTATTTTTCCTCTTCCTATCATTTCGATAATGTACTTATTGTATGAATGAATAATATGTGAATATTTCCTATTTTAGTGATGATAATGTGAAATATTTCTTCCATGCTCGGTTTTCAAGCATCTAAATTTGAAAATCTACTTTGTGAGAATAATTAAGGACTGAAAATTTTGTGAAGTGAGCAACTATAAGACTTAACCTATTTAGGACTACGACCTTATCTAAATTTGGGAGAGGAATAGCACAAGGTTACCTTATTTTTTCTCTCCCTATCATTTTGATGATGAACTTATTTTATGAATCAATAAAGAATTATCATATTAGGAACATGGATATGGGATATCATGCCTTATTTCCCCTCTCCCTATTTCATTTCATTTTTCATCCCACTGACCACCTATGAAAGGGGTTTAAGGATTTGTCAATTATAATCTAAGTCGTCAATCTTTGCATTCCATAATGCAAAAAGAATTCCTCACTGGAATAAGGACAGACCTGCAACAACTCCTCCCTCACCTTAATTATAAACTTTTCACCTGTGAGAGCCTTTACGCGTGTTGGCAATAAATTATAAAGCCGAATTCCTGCACTATTTACCGGCCCCTCTCATACATACCAGTTCGATGGATGTCGTCTCTGAGGTTTTGTCTATATCTGGTATTGTATGAGTGGAACAACTCTCCTGTATTGAACCTATCTTTATTCTTATCAATAAAACAAAGAGCCTCCAAAATATATACACCTGGTAGTGGGAGAATCTTCAACTCTTTGAAATAATCTCTGCAACTTGCTCTAATAGATTCACCCACCATCACTCTAACTGCCCACTTTTGAAACCTATCATTTCGATAATGTACTTATTGTATAAATGAATAAAGAATAAAGAGAGAAACTGATTTGACAATCGAATAAAGGGAATAGAATACAAGTTTTACAGTAACTTGAAGGATCAATCCCATGGATTATTTTCTTGACAGAATTATAATAGAACATGTAACTACAGTAGCATAAATACTGTACTACAATAATTCTACTACCATAGGGAAACAATAGAATAAGTAGATATCCCATGGTATGGGCGTTTATGTCGCAACTTTTACTGTTATCTCAAGCGGATAGTCCACGTAGTTACTTCCTGTGAAGCTTTATGACGCTGGTAGTCTCTCACATTGTGCCGTTCATACATTCTTACCCGGTCAAAACAGTAAAAATCGACAATAATCGGCTTGAGATAACAGTAAAAGTTGCGACATAAACGCCCTATACCATGGGATATCTACTTACGCTATTGTTTCTCTATGCTATTACTTTTTACTTTCATTAGATTTTTGGGCTTCTTTCTGTACTCCACTCGTATTAAATACATTTGATTTCAGTTATTAAAAGTATGAAGTACCCTTTCATTTAAAACTTTTTAAACTTTAAAAATTCATGTTTTTATATTGTAACCCTTACAAGTAAAGTGATTTCACAATCAAAGTTTATTTGATTTTAGATATCTGTCAATGTTCAATTCTATTTTAAATGCACTATGTTCAATATTCAGATATTTATCACCATTTTCATGATTAATATAAAATATGTTATAATGATTTTCTACATGTTATTAAAAGGGAAACAAAGGAAACTGTGAATTAAAAAATATTCAGATTCTAGAGAACAATTTTAAAGAGTACGAACACTATTATTTTTTAAATTATAGAACTATTGTAAAATTTCTATTCAGAATTCAGTTATACAAAATTTAATTCGATGAACAATCAAAGTAGGTTACAAAGTCCGAAAAAACATTTCAAAATACAACCAAACGAACCCTCTGTACTCGCTGAGAGAGGATGAAATCAGTGGACTTGTGAAACAGTTTGTGATTGTTTCATAGTTTCGAGTGGCAGTTCATCTACAGAAACAAACTATCTGCAAGTTATTTGTTTTTAAAATTAAATATCGGGGCACCGAGCTTCGCTCGTTATTTTTATTAATTGATAAACAGAACACAATTCTCTAAAATGATCGTGTTTATATTTCACAGCTGGATATACGACAGCTTATGAATTTCGGGGATGCGATATTTTGATTTTCCACAGAATCACTCGGTCACTTTTTACTATCCACAGACGACGAAAGTCTCAGCTGTTTCAGCCAAGGATGAATTATCCTTTTAATGTCGTTTAGAGAGTTTTCCCAAGGTTGAGTGCAATCGAATTTTTATATCATAAACCTACTATGTTCCAAATTTCGTGAAAATCGTTAGAGTCGTTTTCGAGATCCGTTGAACATAAATAACCAGATATAAATATACAGAAATTGCTGGCTTAATATAATAGGAAATTGTTTTACACTGCCGGTTATGGACGGAATACACTGATTTACTGAAGTAATCGCCTATTCAACTCAAACGTTAAAACAATTTGAAATCAAGGAAACTCGACCAATGTAAACGCAGCTTTAAGCAGTACACCAACTAACCTTATTGGGATTGTAGAATCCAACCACGTCATCAATGGGAATAGCGCTGTGTTTGCAGACGTCGACTGTGCGACTGACGTCAGGCGCCTGTCGTAGATGTGTGACGTCACCCGCGGACCGCTCCTTCTCCAGCTGATATGTCAGAGCGATCACCTTCACGTCAGTTGCCGACAGGCTGCGATAGTCACCCGTCTTCTTCGCAAAGTCAATCACTGCAAACAGAACACAAGAGACAGTTCAATTAATAAATATATTTAATATTGTATAGCAAACAAAATATACAGGTGGCTCAATAGTCATTACGTCAATAAACATAATAATGTCGCATCTAAATGTTGGTCCAATGAAGGCCAATGTCGGCCAGTGTGTGGATGTTTGGTTTGCTAACGCTAGCCTTCATTGGGCACTGGTCACATTGCAGGCTGGGCCAACATGTTGATGCGGCATAAAGGTCCTCACGCACCAAGCTAAGTGTAGCTAAATCTACATGTTGGTCCAATGAAGGCCAATGTCGGCCAGCGCCAGTGTGTGGATGTTTGGTTTGCCAACGCTGGCCTTCATTGGGCACTGGTCACATTGCAGGCTGGGCCAACATATAGATGCGGCATAAAGGTCCTCACGCACCTAGCTAAGTGTAGCTGAAGGTGTCCTACCTCCCAATGTTAAAAGCTACGCTACGTTTGGTGTGAACCGAACTGATTCTTAGCATGCATTTAACATTGGGAGATAGGGCGGCTATATCTTCCAAACACGTATTTCTTAAGGCTAGTAGTGAGATAGTGAGGTCTACGATAAAATGGCAGCATATGATTGACATTGGTGTTGCTATCCTAGTCTATCATTAGACAAAACCCATAGCGCTATCCTTTCCTGGCTCCGCAACGTTGTCAGATTGTTTTTCAACAATGTAAAAATATAATTAACAAAATATTTAATCTCAATTACAAAAATGTATTATTTAATCATGAAAATATATAATTTTCTTGACGAATAAAATAGAATTAAGTTTTTTAAAATGAATCATCATTTGATCATTAGCCTACTAAATAATATTCATTATTTGAACATTACATTAGATATATCGGTATCAACCTTCTTCTATAGAAGGCAGTGGCAAGGCGGAGAAACGACAATAAATTTTATTTATTGAAGTAATATAGGTGATATTGTATCTAATATCTTCTTCTTCTTCTTCTTCTTCTTCTTTGGCTGTGCCTTATCCCATTTAAATGGGGTCGGCATTCCTTCCTCTTAGTCTGCCTCTCCACAAAGCCCTATCCAATGCTTGCTCTCTCCTCCAACCACTCTCCCGCAAGTCAGCCGCTATTCTATCTCCCCACCTCATCCTACGTCTAGGTGATATTGTATCTAATATGAATCATCATAAATACCGTACGGTACAAATTTTAAACTAGGATACTAAAATGATGATACACATGATGAATTGGAGAAGAATAAGAGGATTGATTAAAGGAGGAAAAGTAAAAAAATCTGGTGTGGCGCACTCACACAACTTTCCTTGCCGTTACGGAAATTGATTACCTGACGCTAGTGTTCCCGCGCATCTCAAGTCTACTATTCAAAGATCTGAGCCAGCTGGTGTCAGGACCATAATGTTGGAGACAAACGATGTCTGCTATCTCTTCATAGTGAATGATTTTATAGAATCAAATGTTGCCAACACTTTGCAATTGAAATAATCACATTTTATCGAATTTCGAGCTTATTTTCAATTTTAGGAGAAAATGTTACTGAACATAAATTGATTTTCATGCTCAATCTTTTCCACTTGAATATTTTTGTTTAAATTGTATCTGAAGCTTAATAATTGGGATCTAAAATCAAACTTTGCATAGATGAGGTGGAGCTCCTGAAATTTTTACAGATATGGGACTTGTGAGTGGCAGTTCATAGAGCTTATCAATGACTATTTTAGGTATAAATTCGATCAAAATCGTTGGAGCCGTTTTCGAGAAAATCGCGAAAACCCCTGTTCTTGACAACATTTTCGCCATTTTAGCCGCCATCTTGAATTGCATTTGATCGAAATTGTTCGTGTCGGATCCTTATAGTGTAAGGACCTTACGTTCCAAATTTCAAGTCATTCTGTTAATTGGGAGATGAGATATCGTGTACACAGACGCACATACACTCATACATCCACCCACCCATAATGGTGTAATATTAGTGTAAGTACCTTAAGTTCCAAATTTCAAGTCATTCCGTTAATTGGGAGATGAGATATTGTGTACACAGACGCACATACACTCATACACCCACCCACCCATAATGATGTAATATTAGTGTAAGTACCTTAAGTTCCAAATTTCAAGTCATTCTGTTAATTGGGAGATAAGATATCGTGTACACAGACGCACATACACTCATACACCAACCCACCCATAATGATGTATTATTAGTCCTAACTTGATTCATCGAAAAGGACAGGTTGTAACTTGGTTATGAAGACTCACTTTCATTAAGTTCCAAATTATACTTGAAACGTATAGAAATTTAGAAATTAGGGTACCTTAATTTTTTCGGAAAGCAATACTTTCCTTACCTATGGTAATAGGGCAAGGAAAGTAAAAAATGAAAAAGATGAAAATAGGATATTGTGGACAAAGGAAATAGTTATTTGTGCAACTAGTGCGCAAAGTGACAGTTTGCTGCACCGAAAGAAACGTTTACGCCCGAGCCGTAGGCGAGGGCGGAATGGTTTGTTGAGTGCAGCAGAGGAACTTTGCGCACGTATTTCACATTAAGTTTTTTCCTATAGTTACCATTGAATATGAAAAGTGGGTAATTATGGGTAAAATTGCCTGAAATGCATCAAATGTTTTTCTGTGTAATTTTATTATTGATAAAAACCTTAATTTTATTGTCAAATTGAATAAAAATGTTGTCCTTGGTTATAATATCTATTTAATAATTAGCGCGTTGTGCTTCGTTGCATGTCTGCTCACTATAGCAGCCCAGTCACTGTTACCAACTTCATTTTGATTTTGCTGCACTGTTGCTCCATATAACCTACTAAGTATTTTGCGTTGCCATGTTGCAAATCTGGAGTACGCAAAGTAATACTTTGCGCACTAGAGCGGAAAAGTGATTCTTTGCGTTCTGTAATCTGTGCAGGAATGGTCACTTTTCAAAGTAACTGTAGGAAAAATAAAATAACAAGGAAACAATATGAAAATAGGACATTGTGGAAAAAGGAAAAGATAATAGATGTCTCATATTTGGGTATTCATTAGTTGAAGGAAAAGATGATGAGATGCTTCAGATCTGAATATTCATAAGCTATTTTTGAAAATTATTGTTTTACAAAAAATCTGTAGTTACCAAATTGGACGTTTTCAGGGAATGCTTCTTTGACTTGGAGATCATAGGGTAGAACTACAAGTCTTCTTATTTGACGTTTAGACTTGATCTCATTCAAAACTTCTGGAACTGTAACGATGTTCTTGCCAATATCCTGAAACATAGAACACACAAGTTGGATAATATCTTGAATATGTATATTGTGTTAAAAGATTAAACATAATCATTTTATGATTATCTGTTTTTGTCTCTGTTGAATAGATAAATAAATATGATTTTAAACTGAGAGGGCTTCTGGGAATGGAGCACTTATTAATGCTATACCATGCAGTTTTTGCTAGTAGCATACTGTATGGGTTATTGTCCCATTGTCCCACTACATGCCAAGGTCATTGTGCTGCTACAGAAGAGTGTACTATAGCGTGTTATGACATATAGTAAGCATGACGCTCATAGTAAGCTCATCTTCTGCAGATTGTGCATTCAGTCAGTGGTCATTATATTTTGGCTTCGCTGCTCAGCCATTGGGAAGTGTGTGAACTTATCTTGCTGGATAATATCCAGTGGTTGTTTACTCTCTTCCTTAATTTTAGATTTATTAGTTTTACATTAGACTGGATTAGATTTACTTGCAATAGATGGATTTAATACCTCTTGACTGGAAACTTATTAACCTTGACTAAGACTTAGACTTGACCTTGTTGGACTTAATATTATCCAGCGGTCGTTTACTCTCTCCCTTAATTTAGATTGGAATTACTTGCAATAGATATTATAACCAAGTGGGGATCATCGTTGACCTTGACCTTTGGTTGTATACCTAATGGAAAACAATTGAATTAGGCAACACCTCTTAGGGGGGGGGGAATTTTAATTAGGCCAAACCCCTAATATTTTCCTCAGTATTTAATACAAATTCTTGATGTAAACATCTCCTCCCTGGGCTATAAATACTGGGCTTATCCTAACTGAAAATTCAGTCGGGGCGGGGTGGTGGTTGAGATAACATCTCTTGACCTTGAACTTGGTGTTAAGTGGAGCCTCAAACGGTACAAAACATCTACTCATGTGAGAAATAATGTATCAACGCTGCAGAGGAGGAAGCAGCTACACCAGTACAACACTCGAAGAACGACAAATTTGAATGTGCCGTGCTGTCGTCTGACATGAGTGAGGGACTGTTTCCCCGGCATTGATCATTTTCAATCATTTGCCAGTCAGTGAGAGAGCGCTCAATGAGTGGTTTCAAGACGTCTTTGTCAAGGTGGCGGATTGACAGAAGTCTAAACGAAATAAACGATATATTTTATGAGAATACTCATGATATTTAACACTGCTAACGTATGATCATTTTAGGCTCAAATCACACTTACGCAACTCAGGTCAAGAAGAGACTCGACTCTAGTTGAGAGCATGTGTTTCCAAATGGTGACTAGTCGATTCTAGTCTCCGCGACTGTCACCATCTGAAAACACATGCTGTCGACTAGAGTCGAGTCTCTTCTCGACCTGAGTAAGTGTGAATTGAGCCTTAGAGTGTGGTTTATTGGATGAGAACCTTCAGAAAGTTGATAAATCCTGGTACTCAAGTGAGTTGGATACGATCAAAACTATGGTTGTCTACCAATACTCTACACAAGAATAGTTGAAGTGCTGAAACAAGGGAGACTTACTAACACAAGGAAGTTAGCAGTGCCATGAGGACTAGCAATAAGAGTTTGATAAAATGTGCATCAAACCTCTAACTGTAGGGCAGCTTGAGGCACCATCAATAGCTCAAAGAATAAAACACCTCTACCGCTAAGAAATGCAAATCCAGATGATTAAAACAATTTTTGTTCAAAGTGTTAAATCACCTTCAGATGGATGGAAAGGCTCTCTTATTTGTGGATGACACCACCTTCATCGCACAGAATGAGGTTCGGTTGGCCATCTACAGGGCCCAATTGCTTGAGGATACTAGAATGTGGTATTCATCTAAAAAGTTGCGCATGAATGAGGGACAGACACATAATCACCTTTGTACACTGAAGCGTTATCCACCTTTATTTGGTGGACGAGAGGTCAAGTTTTTATTATCAACGAAATCTGTCCAGCATGATGCTGGTTAAATTGACAATTGTTATAAACATTTTTTATGAAGGTCTTCCTATAATTGTTCATGTTAACATAAAAGTAACGCGATCAACCCAGGTATGTCCTGGCCAACGATCTTTAAATTGGAAAATTTATATAGACTAAAAACAAGATCATGCTGTTACTGTATAAAACATTTTGTATGATGTGTTCTATTTAGAAAAGCGTATGGCTAAACTTTAAAACATACCTGAAGATTGACATTTTTGATAAATGCACTTGTATCGACAATCAAAGTTTCTGCTCTATTGTCTTTTTCCGAAACCATTTTGGTTGTTTAAAGTTTAAACTATGGAATAATGCGTAAAATCTAGGAAATTGTAAGCATGCTTTAATGTTATTCACATAACCTCAAAAACTAATCACGACGAAAGCAAAATAGAAAAATACCAATACTCGATATCTATGAGACATCGATAGAAACTTTCACATATTCTTAAACATCGACATTATTGATTGATATAATATCGATATTATTATTACTATCTCCCTTCAACTTTGCTCTACTTTACCTGGAATTATAGCGTTTGTTCTTCAGGTTTTTCCAATTTTCATGGATTTTTTTCAATATTATATCGATGTCTCGACTTATATTTTAACATTCTTTGATTCTTGTGAAGGAGCTCGATATCAATGATTTGAGATCGATATAAAACGTTTGTTGAGAAATGTTATCGATTATTATTCTATCGAAAACTGTACAACATTTGCAAAAAAATAATAATTTTAATGATGATTTATTTGGAATGTATGCATGGAAATTCATTGCTAAAATTCAACTATGGAGAAAAATTCAATAATCATTATTAATTTATCAATAAGTTTATATACCCCGTATTTTGACAGCTGTAACTACGCCACAAAATGACGAATCTCGTGATCATGTTGCTTCATACCGCAAATGACGTCAGTTTGATGAAATTTCAATGGAGGTGTTGGTTCACTCGCTAACTAATTAGATGGAATCTGTATCCGTGAAGAAATAGTAATTGTGAAAAAAACTTATTTAATGGTGCTAATCTATGAATGATTTTATTCTTCACAAAATGATCAGGTACTAGCTCATTTTGAGTACATTAATTTAGACGTAGGCTGATGTTGTTGATTATAAGATGTCACTCTTACTATTCATCTTCTAGGCTAGGTAACCATTCTGCCAATTGTTTTTCTTTCCTTGTTCATATTTCATTTATAATAAAGAATTCGTAAAAATTAACAATTTTCAATTACAAAGTACTATAAAAGCATCATTTGCAATGTTATGTCAGCTTTCAAGACAATGGAGAGTTACGTTGTCATACCCAAAAATATTTTCATTCTGAAACTGAATCAGTGGTTGTTGCTGATTGCAATAAAAGTTTTACAATTATTTTCTACAGGTATCACAAAATTATTATATTTTCAAATTTCAATTCATTTTTACATGGATACGAATCTTTAAAATAAAAATTTAGAATATTGACATCTGACATGACTTTAAAAACAAAACAAGATGTCAAATGATCATTTACTATTAAAATGGTATGAAAAGCTTTCGAAGTTGCCTGTCTGAAATAAGCGAGTTTAATATCTTTCTTGAACCATTCCTATTATTGATTGTAGACCTTTGAGAAATATATTTTATTATTGAATTTAACATCCGAAATGTCAAGCCTATATTAATTAAAAGAAACAAATTTATATTTCTCGTTAATTAGTTACGGTACCTTTACCAACGCTTTATCAAACATTTTTGCAGAAAATTTTTATTTAAATTTATTCAACTATATATTATAATAGGATATGCATTATAAGATATTACACTAAAATTGATAATAATTAAATTTTGATAAGTTAGATCTGAAACATTTATTTAAGAAAGGAATGGATAAACTACTCGACTTAGCATGAAAAAATCAGCTGATAGTGCACAAAAGGCTGTTGATCTTCAAAAGAAAGCAGCTGAGAACGCTATGAAATTTGCTAAAAAAGCTCAAGTTACAGCAGAAAAAATGCTATGAAATTTGCTGAAAAAGCTCAAGTTACAGCAGAAAAAATGAATGAGGCTTGTAATAGTTTAGGGACAACAGGAAGAAATGAGTTATTGAAAAACACTCGACTTAGCATGAAAAAATCAGCTGATAGTGCACAAAAGGCTGCTGATCTTCAAAAGAAAGCAGTTGAGAACGCTATGAAATTTGCTGAAAAAGCTCAAGTAACAGCAGAAAAAATGAATGAGGCTTGTAATAGTTTAGGGACAACAGGAAGAAATGAGTTATTGAAAAACACTCGACTTAGCATGAAAAAATCAGCTGATAGTGCACAAAAGGCTGCTGATCTTCAAAAGAAAGCAGCTGAGAACGCTATGAAATTTGCTGAAAAAGCTCAAGTTACAGCAGAAAAAATGAATGAAACTACAAGTAAGAGTAGATGCTCTTTCAGTAACTTACCGTTCATCTAAACTTTACCCACAAACTTTGAAATTTATAATACGAATTTCAAAACATTCTTAAACTTGTAATCTTATTTATTACATTTTTAAAACAGCGTTTTTATTGTACTGTTTCTCTACAATAGTTTTCCACTATATTAGCAGACTGGAATTGCCTTCAATTGATTTAAATCAGTTGTCGGATGACTTGCATCACCCTGTAATTTACCTACTTGTAACTTGCAAAATATAATCCAATGATCAGAAACAACCGTTTATTATTAGCTCGATAATTACTTGTAAACTAGAAACTGTATGAATAATGAA
>NC_052506.1:5420277-5442777 GCF_014356525.2 Nilaparvata lugens | reverse complement strand
ACAATTAATGTTCAGTAACATTTTCACCTAAAATTGAAAATAAGCTTTAAATTCGAGAAAATGTGATTATTCAATTGCAAATTATTGTGTATTCTATTAAATCATTCACTATGAAGAGATAGCAGACCTCATGTGTGTCTCCAGCGTTATTGCCCTGTCACCAGCTGGCTCAAATCTTTGAATAGTAGACTTTAGATGCGCGGGAACACTAGCGTCAGGTTATGAATTTTCATAACGGCAAGGAAAGTTGTGTGAGTGCGCCACACCAGATTTTTTATATCTGCATCTTACCGTTCCGGTAAAAATACAGATATAATCAGCTGATTAAAAGTGAATTGCTCATGTTCGCGGCGCGTATATCTATCTGTACGCACCTGCATACAGGCGAATTGTTATTTGTGAGTATCTAGAATCTCAAGATTGATCCAGAATCTAGCCTACAAGTGACATTTCTACCCACTATAGTTTCCTTCTCTTTCCTCCCTTTCTCCTTCTTTCACCTCCTTTTCTCCTTCTCCCTCCCTTTTTCTTCTTCTTCTTCTCCTCATACTTTTTCACTTATGCTTAGAAGAGACTCACTCACAAGGGAATATTTTTGTGTACCACCAGTGAAAAGCTACTTCTATTCATATGTTGCCACACCTGTGAAAAATAATATTGTATTCCTCTCACGGGAGTCTATTGGGAACCTGTAATAGCATCATATTTGTGGTACTACAATTATTATTCCCAACCGAGAAAAAAGGACAGATGTTGGTTGAACTGCACTCTTTTGATAGCACATAAATACTACATTATTGAAGTTTCGAAAGGAAAAAATTTGATACTACGAAAAGTTCAATATCAGCTTCAACCATTTCTATAATATACATGATGATACTGTGTTGTTATAGTTTTTCTAATAGAATATAAATGAAAATATAAATATAAATCTAAGTACGCTTTTTAAAATTATTTATTCACACTAAATAATTATTAAAGCCGAAACATGACGTGACTAAATAATTTAAAAAATCTGGTGTGGCGTACTCACACAACTTCCCTTGCCGTTATGAAAATGTATCAAATGACGCTAGTGTTCACGCGCATCTCAAGTCTACTATTCAAAGATCTGAGCCAGCTGGTATTACTAGAGAAACACGAAGTCTGCTATCTCTTCATAGTGAATAATTTAATAGAATCAACAGTTGCCAACAGTTTGCAATTATTGAATATTCACATTTTCTCGAATTTCGAGATTATTCTCAATTTTAGGTGAAAATGTTACTGAACATTAATTGTTTTTGCTCAATTTTCATGCTCAATCTTTTCCACTCGAAAGTCTCTGTCCAAATTGTATCTGAAGCCTAATAATTGAGAATCTAAAATCAAACTTTGCATAGGTGGGGCGGAGCTCCTAAAATTTTTACAGATATGGGACTTGTGACAGTTGATAGAACTTATCAATGACAATTTTACGTATAAATTTGATCAAAATCGTTGGAGCCGTTTTCGAGAAAATCGCGAAAATCCCTGTTTTTGACTTTTTCGCCGCCATCTTCAATTGCATTTGATCGAAATTGTTCGTATCGGATCCTTATATTGTAGGGACCTTGCGTTCCAAATTTAAAGTCATTCCATTAATCGGAGATGAGATATCGTGTACACAGACACTCATACACACACACACACACACATACTGGAACAAGGTAACAAACGGGGAGGTGAGAAATGAACATACATTGCGGGGAGGCTGATTTACACACATTTACACACATGTTGGAGACTTAATTTTTGTTTTAGAAAGTATATTAATATGTGTTCAATACAGTTGTAACTTTCTTTTTCTGTTAACTTGAAAAAAAAATTACGCATTAAACCTACAAAAAGGGGAGAAATGTGTGTACACTTTCACTGAACAAACCGAGGAGAAATGTGTGTACACTTCCACTGCACAAAGCGGGGAGAAATGGTGTGTACACTTCAAACCCACATTCCGAGGAGGAATTGTGTGTTTAGTTTAACTTACAAAGCGGGGACAAAACCGGTTCTTAACACAAGTTCTGGCTGCAACACTTATTTCGATATTTACTATTCTATACAATATCGTATGGGTCTTCGAAAGCCAGTTACATGCACGTTGATTTTTGTACGATTGTTTTTTGCCATCCTTATGAATTCGAATAAGTGCAACTTGTCAAACATCATCTGTTTGATCTAATAGAATTTTATAAGGACAGTAAAAAATCGATGTGTATGTAACTGGCTTTTACTAAACAGGCTTCACGAATTACAATACGATAATAGGATAGTTGATACAATACATGGTTTTAATTCAGATTCATTCATTGATAGCAATAAAAGGAGATTCCGGTGTCGATAGCATCGAAGTCGCCAGGCTGGTCTGGATCATTTATGAATTTCTCAGTATGCAGTATCCACTCAGCAGCTCTTATACAAACACAAACATAGTTTCGTTTTACTTGGAATAGTAAGACATTATTTCATTATGTACATTATTACAATAGATCAATTCAGATCCAGTTAGCTGTTAGAGTAATATGATGTAATTACATTCTATACTCACTGTTCAGATCAGCACAATGTTTATAGCCTACTGTATGCAGTGAGTATAGAATGTTACATTCTATACTCACTGACTGCATATTTATACTGTGTAATAGATTTTATTGATTGTTGCAAAGATTTTAAGTCAATGATTCAACAGGAAATCCATGGTAATATTCAACGATTTCAACCTAATGAATTAGATTGTTGTATGACAAAATTGAAATCCCGACAACGTAAATAATTCAGTGATGTTAACTGTACAAGGTTACTTTTTCTCGTATTTTATTGAGTGATAATGGGAGATGATTTCTGATTCCATATTTGGATTCAACCTTTTGAAGTTTGAAACTTTCAAAGCTGGAATTTTTTTTTTAAACTAGAACTTTTAGGGCCGTTTCCGAGCTCAGGATTTAGCTAAGTCCCAGACTCTAAACAGCAATAGTCAGAAAATTGGCTTTCCAAAAGGTCAGCTTTTATAATAGAAGTCTTAGTTTTTATTTTCTCATTTCTATAATTGGAAACGTTTTTCCTTGACGGAATTAGACATTCATGAATAATTCAAAATAGCTGAAACTTTACACTATTTTCTCTTTATTTTATTTTGTGTTCAATTTTCTAGTTTTTCGAGATTTAATTCAAACGTGACTATGACAATGACTGCGATTACGCCCCGTCTTGGAAAACCAAATTTCTGACTCCAGCTGTTTAAAGTCTTGGACTCAGCTAAATCCCGAGCTCGGAAACCGGCCCCTAATGTTTTAAAATGTTCATGTTTGAACTTTTCAAGAGTGTTTAAAAGCTTCTAAAAACCTTTACCTGTGAGGCAGAAGTATTATTATCTTAGTAGGTACATTTTACTAAACATAACTTTATGATAATGTAAAAGCTATATTAAAACTGCTGTAACTCCCTTGTTTTTGGGTATTTTCGAAAATGGGACTTACGCTTTAAAAAATTTGGGGTCGCTGAATCCAAATCCGAATACTTTGAGAAAAGTAATGAGTCATACTCTGAGCAAACGCGTCTGAAATTTGAGATCCCCTTGTGAAAGCCTTCGAGCTGCGAAATATGAAATGATCTGAATTATGATCTTCAGGAGACGGGATTCTGCCGTGTGAAACTAGCCTAAGAAAAACACGACGGCCTTGTTCACTCCCCCCACCATGACTTCTCAGTAGCTTGACCCTAACATTACATGATCCTAGAAAGTAGTCTACACCTATGTTCACAGAATAATTCAGAATAATGTATCCTATTTGAAAGAGTGGATGCATGCAAAAAAAAAAAAAAACCAATTTCAAAGATCCATGTTCATCAAGCCTTCTGTTAACTGCAAGAGATATTCTGTATCTTTGTGAGTATCTTTGGGAGGCTCCTTTTCCTCTTATATTATCTTTGAAATGCAACATTTTGAAAAACTTCGTATATATGTCGACGCGCAATTTAAAAAGGAACATACCTGTTAAATTTCATGGAAATATATTGCCGTATATCGCTGTGAATGCGCAACATATAAACATAAAGAGAAATGCACAGCCGTCGACATGAATCTTAGACCTCACTTCGCTCGGTCAATTATATACAGTGATGTCGGAGTAATGAGGGATTCTTCTCTTTTCATATTATCCTTAAAATGCAAAATTTGAAAAAAACCTTGTGTATTTAATACATCGACGCGCAGTTGAAAAAGGAATATTTCTGCCAAATCTCATAGAATTCTATCAACGCGTTACATACACACATACAGACAGACAGATTGATTGATTGATTGATTGATTTTTATTGAGTGCTAGGTCTAGTAAGACCCATTGCACATTATAACAAAACATAACATCACAAAAATAATAGAATGTAAAAACTAAAGATAAATATTCTAAGAACTTAGAATTAAATAGGTAATGAGATTACAATAAAATATTAATTATAATTAATACTAATTATAATGAAATGAAGAATATTAAACTACAATAAAAAACTAGAAAATAATTACTGCAGCATTAACAACAAGCAATAACAGATTCCATCACTCAATCAATACCAGCAGAATGAAAATTAAAACAGAAAAACAAAGTAAATACATTTTCAGCAAATTAGTAGATAGAAAAGAGAATAAAACTTGCATTGATATTTCCTTGAAAAAAAAAAAAAAAAAAAAATTTGAACTGTTATTAAACAGTGGAGAAAAAATAAAGGGCTATACTATCAAACCAAAAATAATCAAAGTAATACATGTTATAATGAAGTGTGTTAAATAATATAAACTATTTATAAATGGATGTAGAAGACAAATTTTTAATATTCATATGGTATGGATCAATGTAAAACTGATAATCGTTAAAGGACTAGTCACTCATCAATCATAAGCAAATGAGCGTGCAATCTTTTCTTAAACAGGGAGAGAGACGTGGAAAACACAATGTGAGTTGGAAGGGCGTTCCACTCTCTGCTTGCTGTTGTGATGAAAGACGAATTGAATATGGATGTACGGTGATGAGGAATTTGAAGAGTGAACTGATGTGACCTGGTTTGACGAGCAGTATGAACGGATGATAACAAAGTGAATGAGTTACGCAGATAGCATGGTCCTTCATTTTTCACAATTATTTTATATACCAGAATCAGGAGGAAATATTTCCTTCGATTCTTGATTTTCAGCCATTCCAGTTGCATAAAGTAAGGCGTTATATGCTCATCCCGCCTGGCATTGTAGATGTATCTTATTGCATAATTGAGGGATCTCTGCATCCTACCATTCAATTCATCTGTCAGGTCAACGTATACGGTTGAGCAATAATCAAGAAAGGGTATTATTAATGATCTGACCAATAGGATACGTGTGCTTTGAGGCAGGAAATGTTTCAGACGTTTGAGCTGGTGCATGCCTGCAAACACTCTGTTACATACATGAGTGGTCTGCTCCTTCCAGCTAAGACTCTGGTCTAGATACAGTCCAAGAGTTCGCACACTCTTCAGGTAGGGAACAACATTTCCTGCAACAGTGATAGCCGGGAGTCTTTCCTGATCAAATCTGCTCAGAAGAGTTGGGAAGCCAAGAATGATGCTTTTCGTCTTTTGTGCATTGAGGATCAGCTGATGGGCACCAGTCCACTGCAGGAGTGACTCAATATTCTGGTTCATGGACTGAACTGCTTCTGAAATTCTTTCTTTTGAACAGTGAGCGTAGATCATAAGATCATCAGCAAATAGGTGATAAGAACAGTTTGAGAAAACAGAGGAAACATTATTGATGAAAACAGAGAAGAGAAGGGGTCCCAACACAGAGCCTGAGGAACACCTCTCAAAACTGGTCTCCAATTAGAGGAATCACCACAGCTACCAAATACTGCCTGAAATCTGTTGGACAAATATGAGGAGAACCATGCTACTGCAGAACGGAGAAGTGGCAATGATACTTCAGCTTATGAATTAGCAAGGCATGAGAAACATTATCAAATGCCTTGCTCAAGTCGAACTGAATAAGTAACGTGAGTAATCTTTTATCCATAGCTGCACGTATGTCATCTGTTATGCGCAAGAGAGCAGTACATGTGCTATGATTTGGGCGGAAGCCAGACTGGAAATTCGAAAAGAAGTCAAAACTTGAAAGATATTGACTTACCTGAGCATGCACAATTCTCTCCAGTGCCTTAGATATGGAACACAGAATATGGATGGGCCTGCAGTCTGCAGGAGCGATTGGATTAGTCGATTTAGGAATGGGTTTCACCATGGAGCATTTCCAGAGATCAGGAAATTTTCCTGTCTGAAGAGAGACATTGAATATGTGAGTGATAGAAGGTAAAATAACTGGTAACAATTTTTTATAAAATAAGCTTGGGATATTGTCAATTCCTTTAGAGTTTTTTGAGCAAGAACATATTATCTTTGACACCATAGATGGACAGACAGACAGACAAAAGAAAATCTGAGTTAAAACATAAAGCCTCTCTGTCCACACTATCGTAGCCCAAAAAGAAACAGTACAACTTCTTTGTAGGTCTATTCAACGTTTTCATTACTATATTGAATAGAACAAAAATATTATCAGTAGCCGAATAACCTCTCCGAAAGCCACACTGATTCTCTTTAATAATCTTTTCTCTTTCCTCCACAACTGCAACCTTCTCAGTAAAATAAATGAAAATACTTTAGCGACAGCATTTATAAAAGATATGGCTCTATAATTATTCACTTCATTGGTATCACCTTTTTTATGCAATGGAAATATAATTGAACGTGGAAACCCTGTTGGTATCTGTCCACCTCTGACGATGGCATTGGAAAAAGTCAAAATAATCTCTTTGTAATTTTTGACGCATTCTTGTAAAATCAGCAGGAACTCTGTTATCACCTGGAGCCTTATTGTTGCGCATTGTCTTGAAGGCACTTTCCAATTCATTCATATCTATGTCTTTGTCAAGAGTTTGATCTTCAACATTCCTCGCCGCATAATATGTGACTACCCCGCAAACTGATCAAAACACTCGTCTGAAGTGTTCAACCCAATCCTCAGCACACACAGTTCCCGAAATCTTGAACTCTCTACACTTGAATTTCTTTATCAGAGCCCACAAATCACTGGAATCCTTGACTCTTCTGAATTGTTCTTTTATATCGCTGTAATACGCTTGCCTTTTACTCTTACATAGCAGTTTGTATTCCTTCACTACCTTCATATAATTTTCTCTCACCTGCTCCGAATTTGATTTTCTAAACACATTCAATAGGCTGAACACTCGCTTTCTCATAACCGCACACTCTTTGTCGAACCACTTTTCTCTCCATCCTTCTCTCTTTCTATCAGGTTGGGGCACATAATTTGCAGCTCTATATACAAGATTATTTAATACTTCATAAGTCTCTTCACTACTCTCGGGAAGACCATTATTTCTCTACAAGCATTGGTGAGTTTAGATATATATTCATTCTTCCTCGCTTCCTTCCATTTCAACTTCGGTAAGAGTGGTAAAATTGTGCTCTCTCTTTCTAGAGTATCAACCGTGATTAGCGTAGCTTCAATTGGGAATGGTCAGATAAAAATTCTGGCACAATAGAAAATTTTCCAACTATTTGCGCTAATTCGACAGCCATGCAACATAGATCTATTACGGAAGCCCCTCTGCCTATAAAAGTAAAGTCTCCCCACCTATCTCCACTTATCCTTCTATTCATAATGATGAAATTAAAAACCTCACAGAACTCCAATATTTTCTTACCTTTCATATTAATCACCTCATCCTTTGACTCTTGCTTATTACTCAGTGCATTTCCAATTCTATTACATCTGTTAATTCCGACATGTCCTGTCCATTCCTATTCTACCGTTAAAATCTCCAATTAAAATCATATTATTTCTATTATGCTCTTGCACTATCATAAACTCCCATATGTATTGAATTCTCTCTCCATTCCATGTCTCCTCCACCACTCAGGTAAATTGGAACTATATAATATTCATCCCGTTGTCCTGCATTCATGTGAATAACTTTCTCTCAAGCGCATCGATTACCTTACAAAAACTCTCTATTCTTTCACTAATTTCTATTAACTTTCCTCCTTTGCTCTACCTCAGTTTGATTCTCCAATTGCGAATTCCCAGTATAAATTGTAATCTGGAAAACAGTTTTCAAAATACAATTGCTTTCCTCTTTCAACAAACGTCTCCAATAGTACAAAAAATCATAATTACAAATAAAATTATATACTTGAACAATCTTACCACTTAATCCAGCCACATTGTACGCTACTATACTCAACTGTCCCTTCTCACACGGACTGACGGCGTTATCTCAGCGGTTGCGGTCTTCGTCCTCGCCGCCTCGCTCCTCCTCATCACACATGCTCCCGCTCACGGCCGCATCACACTCTCATCGAACATGCTCCCGATCTTCTGCAGCCCATCCTCTCCCTCCGAGACCAGTCGTGAAAACCCGACTATTCACGATTAAACGATCCACTTCAACCGATACTCTCCTCTCACTCCCGGAACTTGTTTCTTCAACTCGCCAAGCACCCGGAAAAGCTTTGATCGTCGTTTTCTTGTGTCGAAAGCAAAGTCTTTATGAATCACAAACTGTGTACCCTTCAGCTTCCTACTGTTTCTCGTGATGAAATGGATGTCCTGATCGTCCGGAAAATGCGCAATGATTGGCCCGTTATCTATTTTCTTGCCCAATGCATGTGCTCGATTAACCCAGGTACCTGCTCGTGCCCCCAAATGACTCACACAAAAGTCTTTGACAGTTCTCACGTAATCCACTGTTGCACATTCATATTTCAGTCCGCGAAAAAGTATATTGTTACTTCTCGATCTATTTTCAAAATTTTCCATCTTCCTGATTATGAGATTATTCTGAATTTTTTGAGCAACAATTTGATTTCTTAACTGTTAATTCTCGACAGAGAGTTTATTCACTTTTTCAATTAGACCATTTAAATCCACCTTTGTAGCTAGCAGCGCGAGTTTTTCATCCATAGCCTTACTAAACCGCTTTTCAAAACGGTCAAATAGTGATTCAATAAAGTCTGAGTTCACATTACCGGAAGCTTTAACACTTGGGTCTGGAGCACGCTTTTTCTGTTCCATCTCTTCGAGCTCAGGCGAACTTTTAGCACGAGGACTCTTCTTAGCACTATCGTCCGGTGAAAAGTATTGTTAGATACTGTTCTTATTCATTCAGCTTCGAATATTTCGATTCACTTGAAAACAATTTCACAAATAAATAACAAATTGATAATTCAATTTATTACGAAAGAACGTTTTAGGTTAAACATGCACTAAATGAACCGATTAAGCACGACCCGTCCGGAAATTGAGATAAGAGAGCAAAACAATTCTGCGACCGCTCCGTTCAACAGCTCACTATCAACTCCTAATTTGAGAACATACGATTTGAAATCGAAAAGTTGTCAGTTGTAATTGGGGAATGATTTTAAAAAACCAATACTTTTATTTTCCATAACTGTACTCATAAAAAATAATATGATAATATATTTTATATTCAAATGAAACGTTTAGTTTTTTAATAAAAAATATTTTGAGCCCCAAAATTCATTGGAGAGTTACCGAATTGCTTGATCAAGAGATTCAATTGATTGATGATAAAGTTCAATTGCGCCGTGAACATAGAGAATTTGATCTTCATCAAGTTCAAATGTTTGGAGACAAAAGTCGTGTTGCCAATACATACATAGAAATGATTCTCATTAATCATTCGTGAACAGTACAGGGGAAATAATTGAGGAGTTGGGTGGAAAAACGACCTGAGTCGAAAAATCAAGTTTTGTGTAAATTGAGTTTGAAATATTTAGTACACATCTTCATTATTTCTTCAGAATGCAATATTCTTGCAAGTATTTGAACTTTATTGATATTTTTATACTATTTTCAATGCTATTATTCATAATTAGCCAGTAATTCAAGGCTAACTGATAATAATTGATATAAGGTGTGTTGTCTCAGGTCGTTTTTCCATAACCCTGGTTGTTACATGTTCAGAGGTTCAATAAAATGATGAAAAACCCGTATCAAGAGTAGTGATAATGATAATACATTGCTCATGATATTGGATAATTAATAAGTAGGTAATAAAGATCTAAAAAATGTCATTTAGAAGTGAACAATTGAAGATGATATTTTCTTCTTGAACACGTTTCTTCCCATAATCAAGACTCTGGAATGTTACATGGTACTGTTCTGATTTTCGGGAAATTCATACACCCAATGCTTTCAGCATCGGATTCTTCTTCAGGAGCGCCTTCTTCATTATTTTCATCATCTAGAGGATAATTGGTTCCCTTGGATGTATTAATGATCTTCTTATACCATTCATTTGGTAGAGAGTTAGTTGGGAGGATATTTTTAATATTCTTTCCGAAGAATGGACATTGATATGTCCAAAGCTCCGCCAATTTATGTAGATGCATTACAATATAATCTTGTATAGTTATTCCAAATTGCTTTTTCCATATCATATACAGTTCAATAATTATTTTCTTAGTCTATATTATGTAAATTCATCTATAATTTTGCTGTATTGTAAGCTATTGTATATGAGTGTATAAGCCAGTATATACTGTAATCTACATAAGTACAGTAATCTACAAAGTACTCAATCAATCAATCAATCAATCAATCAGCTTCTTCTTTTGTAAGAAAACAAAATAAGGATTTCACTGGCTGCTGGCTCACAGCTAGTCAGCTGAATAATTTCAGGTTTGCCACACAAACAAAAAATTTTCACAACTCAATCATTTTTCAAGATACAACAACATTTTATGTACCAATCTGTACAGAATTTGATGGCGGATAGAATGAAGCGTGTTGCGGAAAAACGACACGAGTGGCCTCGGGTCGTTTTTCCACCCAGCTCCTCAATTTCACAATTGAAAATAATAATTTCACACATACAAAGCCTATGGAATACTGTGTACGTAGTACAGTATCCTTTCCTGCTCAAATCAAACCTGTAGGCTACAGAAGAGTCACGACATGTCAATTGGAAAATTTTCTCATTTTCAAATGTCTGCTCATAATATGATATCTTCTCATTTACATTTGACGATTTCTCAAATACAATTCACTACTCTCAATTACATGTGTGATGACTTCCTAAATACAATTGACTATTCTCATTTAGGCTACATCTGACATTCTCTCAATTACAAGTGACTATTCTCAATACAATTGATACTTTCTCAAATTAACTTTTTACTTTCTCAAATAAAATTGGAAAAGGTGTTGTGACTACTATTTTTTTTTTTTGAGCAGGGTATGATTACTAAATCTTTTCTCCGGAACAACGTCTTTTCACAAAAAGTGAGCATGCCGTACACAAGTAAAATATTCAATCCAAGGTTTACAAGAGAGTTTTTGCAAGGATTGACAGACACAGAAGAAAATGTCAATATGGAGAGAAACTAAGAGACAAATTTCATTTTATCATAGGCTATCCTGATCTTGAGATACAATGTTAGTTAGCAAAGTTTGAGGCATCCGCTTCTCTAAAACAGTAAGTGAATTCTCAGTGAAGCCTGTTCAAGAATATAAACTTACTGACGTGCTATTCTTGAATCTTAACAAGCCTCCTATTCGCATCATTCTAGCAATAACCCAAATTCAATGCGGAAAATTCTCGGGAAATTGTGTTACCAAGTCACCATTGATTGTGATGAACCTAATTTGGCGTTGAATTGTAGAGGATTTTATTCTCTTGGAAACAGTTCTGGATTTTTTCACTATGAAAGGTTTTTGAGTTATATGGAGAAAAAAACAGGTATTTTTAACACTGTAAGGTTAGCAGAGGGTATTTTTTTGTGAAGAATCATTTTCAGACTATTTGTACCAAATAACTAAAAAATCAGTACCACAATACATTCTGGCAGCATGTTTCCTCGCTCCCTTCTCATGTCTCAAGTGAATGAACAGAAAAATAAACTATGAATTCGCTAAGCTGTGACTCAATGAGTCTGAACGAAAAAGGAGATAAGTTGCTGATTCATAAATTCACGGCAAGCCCCATAGCAAACCAGTTACTTCGAACAGTGAAGGAGACAATGGAGATATGCAGGGATATGCAAGTACCCCGCATTGTATGCTCAATCCGTAAATGAGTTTTGTGTAAGTGTGTATTAGCGATCGTAGCACAACGTGGTGGCAATTTTGCTAACTGGAGTGTATCCCAATTAGGTGGAGTACTAACAAAATGGGGAGATTTTTTTTTATTACGTTTTTACATGGTTTTAAGCATGTAGAAGTGATTTTTACTAAAATTGAGCAGTGACACTACGGGGTCTCCCCTTAGTGTACACACCTCCCCTTAATGTGCTGTGTATACTTGATTGTCTCCCCGTATTATACCTTGTTCCAACACACACACACCACACACACACACACACACACACACACACACACAACACACACACACACACACAAACACACACACACACACACCACACACACACACACACACACACCACACACACACCACACACACACACCACACACACACACACACACACACACACACACACACACACACACACACACACACATATACAGACCAATACCCAAAAACCACTTTTTTGGACTCAGGGGACCTTGAAACGTATAGAAATTTAGAAATTTGGGTACCTCAATTTTTTTCGGTAAGCAATAATTTCCTTACCTATGGTAATAGGGCAAGGAAAGTAAAAAGGGTACTTGGATATTCAAAAGTAGCCATAAAGAAAAAAAGACAATTTTTTCTGATAGATTATTTTTCAAGGGTCTCTGGTGGATCTGTATTTTTCGCTTTCGATTATTCAAGTTGAATTCAATAAACACTTTGTAAAAACATTTGAAACTAGAAGGTTTTCTTGGCAATCTCTGTATTCTAGCATTTATAATTTACTTCTTAATTTCACGTTCTATCCAATAAACAAATAATATGGATGAGTTGTAATATTTATGGTTCTATGATGTGAGACTTTCCAATCTGGCAGTAATGATTGTATAGAAAGCATTCATGCTTTTTATGAGAAATGGTATGAATATCACTTTATCTCACCCTCATTCTGCCTCTTCCTTCAACACATTTCCATTCCCTCACACACTCTCCCTTTGTCTTTTCCCGGTCGTGTGTTGATGGAAAAGATATTTTATATCCTTTTCAGAGAATCGACATTTATTTGTTGAAACACCACCGATTTATGAAGTTACATCACAATACAGGTATTATATTATCGTTATTCTAATTGCATTCAATCTTCATTCCCATTGATTAATAAATCGTTTAGAATATCAGAAATTTCAGCTGGATCCATGGCAACAAGACACAAAAATCTGGTGTGGCGCACTCACACAACTTTCCTTGCCGTTATGAAAATTGATCAACTGACGCTAGTGTTCCCGCGCATCTTAAGTCCACTATTCAAAGATTTGAGCCAGCTGGTGACAGGGCAATAACGCTGGAGACACACATGAGGTCTGATATCACTTCATAGTGAATGATTTAATAGAATAAAACAATAATTTGCAATTGGATAATCACATTTTCTCGAATTTAAAGCTTATTTTCAATTTTAGGTGAAAATGTTACTGAACATTTATTGTAGAGATTTTCATGCTCAATCTACTCCACTTGATTTTTTTTCGTTTCAATTGTATCTGAAGCCTGATAATTGGGAATCTATCCGCATTGATGGGGCGGAGCTCCTGAAATTTTTACAGATATAGGACTTATGGCAGTTGATAGAGCTTATCGATGACTATTTTAGGTATGAATTTGATCAAAATCGTTGGAGCCGTTTCCGAGAAAATCACGAAAAACCTTGTTTTTGACAACATTTTCGCCGTTTTAGCCGCCATCTCGAATTGCATTTGATCGAAATTGTTCGTGTCGGATCCTTATAGTGAAAGGACCTTAAGTTCCAAATTTCAAGTCATTCCGTTAATTGGGAGATGAGATATCGTGTACACAGACGCACATACACTCATACACACACACACACACACACACACACACACACACACACCAATACCCAAAACCAGTTTTTTGGACTCAGGGGACCTTGAAACGTATAGAAATTTGGAATTTAATTTTTATTAAATAATTTTTTATTAATATTTTCCTTAATTTTTTTCGGAAAGCAATACTTTCCTCACCTATGGTAATAGGGCAAGGAAAGTAAAAACTATCGGCTCATGCATGAACTAACCTCCATTGAGTAGAAGAGCAGGAGTTCAGCAAAATCATAACTAGAATGCAATTCATCATAGAGCGAATTCTAGTGGTGGATTCGATAACTAATATACCAATGAACACATCTGAAGTAAGAAAAGCACGTATTTTAACGGGTTTGACCACTCTAAAGCTGCGTACACATATTCGTGCTTCCAACCCGCACCGAGCTCACCCGCTCCTCCCTCGTACCGCCCTCGTACCGCCCTCGTACAAACCATCGAACCACAGTCGCACCGCCCACGCACCCATCATGAACGTTACGGAAGATGTTAGATCTTCTCGCGTTCCCCGGTCGAACCACTGTTGCTCGCCGGTCGATCATCAATCGCTCTGCTGGAGTGACGTTCGGTTGCGGAGCAGAGCGAAAGTCTGTACGCACCTTAACAGTCTAGAGAACGGAGACCGTCAAAAGACGTTGCTCGCAAAATGTGAGCGGGGAACTGAACCCGTCAAATGACGTACCTCGCAAAATACTAGTGGAGAACAGATCCCGTCAATTGACGTGTCTAGCACGCGAAGTATTAATAGTTCATACTTTGTAAAATTTGTTGATTAATTAGCATTACCGTCATTTAATGTAAATTAGTGTAGAAGCAAAATATTGTAACATACATTAATAAAGAACTCTAATCTCTCTCTCTCTCTTCTGGGATCTAGTTATGGTCTGGGAGTGGACTATAGCAACTGTGAACAGGACACTATAACCCAAAGCATAAACTACACTGAAACTGCAAATTTCTGGATCACAACTTCAGTTAAATCGAAATTTATTGCAGTAGGTCAAGATGAGAAACAAAATGGACTATAGCAACTGGTCATCAAAAGGTCACTACCATCCAAAGCCTAAACTACACTGAAACTGCAAATTTTTGGATCACAACTTCAGTCAGATCGGAATTTATCGCAGTAGGTCAAGATGAGAAACAAAATGGACTATAGAAACTGGTCATCAAAAGGTCACTACCATCCAAAGCCTAAACTACACTGAGACTGCAAATTTTTGGACCACAACTCCAGTTAGATCGAAATTTATTGCAGTAGGTCAAGATGAGAAACAAAATGGCGGCTACAAAATGGATCCAATCACAATGGATCTTCTGTCACTAGCAGCGATCTCTCTTGGCAAAAATAATGGCAATTATAAATAATTAAAATGGATAACCTTTTCGAAATCTGTGAATAAATTGATGCAGTAAATCGTATTGAATCTTTCTCTGTCACTCTATTTCTATTTCTCTCATCTCTATTTTACGGTTAAGTGCTGAAGGGGAGGGTATCCTCGATACCCTCTCTGAGAATGGACTTCTTAGGTGCAAACTTCACCGTTTCATGTGAAAACATTTCACTAGTACCTTAAATTTAGCATATTTCATCATTTTTCTAGCTCAATATTATTGTAGAACTCTTTGGTTTAATATGAGTCACCATGTTATTCGACTGCTACTGGTATTTATTTATAACGCTAGAACCTAAGTTGAATTTTGTTTTGTTAAACACATGGATGAAGAAATCTGAATCTGAATCTCTCTCCACCACTCACTCTCACACCCTCTCTCTGTTACTCTCTCTTTCTCTCTCTCTTTGGTAGAGAGTTAGTGGGGAGGATATTTCTAATATTCTTTCCGAAGAATGGACATTGATATGTCCAAAGCTCCGCCAATTTATGTAGATGCATAACAATATAATTATCTATAGTTATTATATTAAAAATTACTTTTTCATATCATATACAGTTCAATAATTATTTTCTTAGTCTATATTATGTAAATTCATCTATAATTTTGCTGTATTGTAAGCTATTGTATATAAGTGTATAAGCCAGTATATATTGTAATCTACATAAATAAAGTACTCAATCAATCAATCAATGAATCAATCTCTATCTATCCATCTCTATTTCTACCCAAGGTGCTAGAGTGGTAGAACTCCACCAAAAATCCGGGTTCCTTCATATCCATAATCCTCCTTATTATTATATATCCTTACCCCTCAACAAGCCTTAATATCCTCCCACTTGTACCTTTCAAATTTCCACTTCCCTGTGAATTCTGTCCATCCAATAAATTAGCCTAGATTATTTTCATCAATTGTATAAATCTCCACTATGTATTGTATTTAAATTGAGAAGTGTTATTTTTTGTTTTGTTTAATGTTATAAGTGTTTGCCATACATGTCTTGTCAGACCTGGCAATGTAAGACGAATCGAATAAATATCAAATATCAAATATCTCTATCTCTTACTCTCACTATTCCTATATCTGTCTCTATCTATCGTTCTTCATTATAACCCACAATAATATCAGTATGCAGTATGCAGTGTGCGCGAAAAGACGACTCAATTTTGAAATGACGGAGCAAAGCCATAGAATTGCAACGTCTGCACATTTACAGCTGTTGAGGAATCTGAATATGAAAGCGCGATTGTCAGCCAGCAAGAATGCGCACAACTGCAAAATATATACGATTATACAATACGAATATGTTATATAACTCGAAACGCGTTTAAAGTGTGAGCGTTTATGAACGTTTGAAGACGGTTGGTAGGCGACATTTCCACATGACAAGACGTGAATTAGGCCGGAGATATTCGGAGGTATAATAAACACGGTCTATGGACTGTATTCAACGTCACCATAACGATTTAGAAAACTAGTATCTTCTGATATTCAAATATATCAAACACGACTAAAATTTATATTCATATCTGGATATTTATGATCAACTGATCTCGAAAACGATTTTCACGAAATTTCAAACATAGTAGGTTTCTATAAAGAGAGAGTAGGGTTGTGTTTGTTCGTGTGTTCGTGTGTTCGTTTGTTCGCATCAAAACATGTCAACTTGTGGATTGCATACCGGAAAAACGGGAATATTGATTCTCTTACAATTAGTTTATTTTTGTAGAATTTGAGAAAGTGAAAACCTAAAATGCAGAACCCTATTTTGGACTGTCAATAATTGATATAATGGCAGTATTTGATCAACATTGATGTTGCTATCCTTGTATATTATAAGACGAAGCAGATAGCGCTTTCCTTCTCCAGTTCTACAATGTTGCCAGATCGTATTTTAAAAATTGCGTAAAAAATTATTGATCAACAAAATATCCAATCTCTATCATGGAAATATATTATTCAATCACTGAAAAATATATTTTCCTAAAGAGTAAAATATAATAATTTAATTCAAAGAGAATTAACAGTTGAAATTTCATAGATACTCCTATATCAGCTATCGTCTATAGAAGACAGTGGCAAGTCAAGAATCGGAAACACTGTTCTCTTATTTTTCTCCAATGCCATTAAAACGTGGACCTCACTATAGAAATAAGGTAGACGTATTCCCTAATGTTAATCAATCTGTCCATTCCATAGCTCCTTCTCCTCTCCCCTCCTCCTCCTCCTCCTCCTCCTCCTCCTCCTCCTCCTCCTCCTCCTCCTCACCCTCCTCCACCTCCTCCTTCTAAACCTCCTCCTCCTCCTTCTCCTCCTCCTCCTCCTCCTCCTCCTCCTTCTCCTCCTCCTCCTCCTCCTCCTCCTTCTCCTCCAACTCCTCCTCCTCCTCCTCCTCTACCTCCTTCTCCTCCTCCTCCTCCTCCTTCTCCTCCACCACCTCTTACTCTTCCTCCTTCTGTTCCTCCACCTACTCCTCCTCCTACTCCTCCTCTTCCTCCTTCTCTCGCTCCTCCTCTTCCTCCTACTCCTGCTCTAGATTTCTGGCTACGCTACGCTATAGTGAGGTCCACGTTATAATGGCAGTGGATAAAGATAGAAGAATAGCGATGCCGTTTCTCTGCATTAGTTAATTATATTTCTACACTGTAAAAAACATAATTGGCATCGTTGTGAACCTGGAAAAGGATAGTACCACCGGCTTTGTCAAATAATAGACAAGGATAGCAAAACCAAAGTTGATCAAATACTGTCATTATAACGTGGACCTCACTATAGGTTTGGAGAGACCTTGAGAAGGATACAAAAATGGAGTTTCCCTTAGATTTCAACTTGCAAAGATTTTAGGCTAAATCGAATGAACTATTAATAGATGAAATAGAAGCATTATTTGATTGAATTGAACTGATTTCATATTCGAATGTATTCAATTGATTGTAAAAATAGAAGGGTACCTACTTACCGGATTTGAGTAGATCGGTCTGGTTAGCGGCAGGCGTACCGATGAGGTCAAACTGTGACAACTTCATGTCGGTCGATGTCACCACCTGACGCCGCCACACGTATGTCACGTCCTTGATCGTGTATCCAACTGCGTCAAACCAGGACACACACCACACATGCAACAAAACAGGACCCATATTTCGATAAGCGTGAGTTGAAGGTGATGGAGAAGATATCAAGTAGTTAGTTATCAGGAGCTATTTAGTAAGTGCATGATAGACAATAAAATGCAAGTAAGTAAAAGTTCACTTCCTGAGAGTGCAAGAAATTGCAGAGACAGGATGAAAAATGGAAGAGAACTAGAGGACGAGATGAAGATTGATTCGTAGAGGATGAGTATTATTAAAAAAAATAATAATAATTTCTCTGATTGCGAATGAATTGCAACCAGAGGAGTTTATTGACAAAACATATACATAATATTATTTATTATTCATTTATTTATTTATTTATATTTATTTATTAGAACAGTCACAAACACGATATTGGAAAGAGAAACAGGCAATTGCCCAAAACTTCTTCAATTCCTTGATTTTGGCACATAAATAGTCCAAAGTGAGGTTAAGTTTAAAATTTCTGTTTTCACCAAAGATAACGATTCACTCAGAGAATACGTATTCGAGATATGACTGATGAATTTTGAATTTCGAAGGGTTGATAAGAGCCGGAAATAACACTAAAAAATCCGAAAGTTTCAATAATATTGAAATAAACTTGAAAATTTTGAGCAGAAAAATAAAAACTACTATCACTGCAACTATCAGCTGATTATTATATTAAACATACAAAAATTGCTAATACAATAGAGAAACAATAGCGTAAGTAGATATCCCATGGTATAGGGCGTTTATGTCGCAACTTTTACTGTTATCTCAAGCCTATAGTCCACGTGGTTCTCTCTTGTGAAGCTGTGTGACGCTGTTAGTCTCTCATATTATGCCGTTCATACACTCTCTCCCAAACAAAACAGTAAAAATCGACAATAATTGACAGTAATCGGCTCAAGTTAACAGTAAAAGTTGTGACATAAACAGCCTGCACCACGGGATATCTACTTCATTGTTTCTCTATGCTAATACTAAACTTAGGCCTAGTCTTATTTATGATACTTGCTCAATATTCAGACCAACATCAAGTTGGCTCTCCACTAAAATATTTTTGAAATCTCTCAACGCCATCGTTTTGAGCTGATTTGAGCAACTTTCATTTCGTTTCGAGCACACACCGTTTTCGAGATATGACGTCTCAAAAATTGGAGAGCCAACTTAATGCCAGCTCTCCACTTTTCGAAATCGAAAAAGTAAACACGCCATCGTTTTGAGCTCGTTTTGAGCTGATTTGAGCAACTCTTATTTCGTTTTGAGCACCCACCGTTTTCGAGATATGACGTTTCAAAAATTGGAGAGCAGATCTCCACTTTTCGTAATCGAAAAACTAAACACGCCATCGTTTTTAGCTCGTTTTGAGCTGATTTGAGCAAATTTTATTTCGTTTTGAGCACCCACCGTTTTCGAGATATGACGTCTCAAAAATTGGAGAGCCAACTTAATGCCAGCTCTCCACTTTTCGAAATCGAAAAACTAAACAGGCCATCGTTTTGAGCTCGTTTTGAGCTGATTTGAGCAACTTTTATTTCGTTGAAGCTCCATCCTTAACCTTAATCGGGAGGATTTGAAGTACACAGAAGAAAGAATAGTAGGAAGACAGATAATGTAGATAACTGGAACTATTTCACAATATACAGTAGAATAGAAAAAAAGCATTACATAAACATTGAGGAATAGGTACCTCAAATCAAGTGAGAACACGTCGAGGCAGCATAATAACACATGCCACCTATCCCTGAAAGAGTGAAAGTCCGATTCGATGTTTCTGAGATTCCGGCTGTGAAGCGTTCTAAATTTCCTGTGAATAATTGAATATTTTTGTTTGCAGAGAGTTAAACCCGCGATCCTTGTCAATCATCCCAGTGATTGGGTGCTCAAGCTTTCTAAAAGTTTTTTCACTCTTACATTTTCACAGTTTTTCAATGATAATCTTCTATTACTTCAAGCTATTCTGCAACTTCAATTCCTCGAGCGTAGTTTACAACATTCCAATAACTAACAATCGATTTGTGGATTGAGTAAATTTTTAATACTCTAACTAAATTTGAAATACATCAATGATTAAACTATCAAGAAGCGTCAAATTGAGAACTGTCACATATTCAATAACATTTCTACAGTAAAACTTTTAATTTAACGTAGGAATTCAAGGATGGAAACAACTATATTCGATGAATCTTCTTCTTCTTCTTCTCTTTCTTCCTCTTTATCTTCTTCTTTTCCATCCTCTCGTTTTTCTTGTTTCTCTTGTTAATATTCTTCTTGTTTCCGTTCCTCTTCTTTATTTACAGATGGAAATTACTGAGATGTAGCAATTATTCAAATGCTAATGAATTAATTATAAATAATAATAATATAATAATAATAATAATAATAATAATAATAATAATAATAATAATAATAATAATAATAAGCGTATTATTTAAAAAAACAAAACCAAACGAATCATCAAGCATACAACACTATGAAATGAAAAATGAATTAATTATTATTACTAACGAAAATCCAAATTAATAGTTAATTAGGATTTGAATAATTTATTTTAAGTAATTCATAATAGTAATATTAATAATACTAGCAATTAATATTGATTTGGATTTTCGTTTAATAATAATAATTAATTCATTAGAATTTGAATAATTGCAATATCTCAGCAATTTCCTTCCATCTGTAGACTGGCTGGCCGCTATGGCTTTGTATAATGTGAGCGCTGCTATCCAGAGATTGTCAGTTTGGTGTAAGAGTAAGCATTCCTTTCTTCTTCTTCTTTTCCTTCTCATCCTTCTTTATATTTTTTCATTCAAAGGCTCATTTGCCTGTTCCAACTCACAATATATTACTCCTTATTCACTCAAATTCATTAAGAAAATTTTTTATATCAGAGATCTATTATTCCATACATTTATTTGTCCCAAAGATACTTCTATTTCCTCCAGATCTCTACAAATGGATTTGTAGCTGGATTCTTTCCGCTGCCATTCTCTCAAAATGTTTCTTCCAATAACTATCATACAACACTGTGACATAAATATAAAGAAAATAAAAATCTCAGTACCCTATTTTAAAATATTTTAAAAAAAGGGTACTGAGATTTTTATCTTCTTTATATTTATATTACAAGTAGCCCTATACAGGAAAGAGATAAACACTCTGACACTTAATGACACTTATTCAAAAATATCACACAGTTAATCACAATTATCTAGTAATCAACTGATAACCACCAACATGACTTCAAAAGCCGAGCACAATCCAACCAAAATAGAACCTGTCAAAGTTAACAAGCTCTGACCATTGTTAGCTTCCACTGTTACAGGCTTCAGGCTCCAGATAATACTCACTACTGTCTACTACTGACTATTGACAACAGTAGCACAGTACAACTGGACACCTGCAGAAGTAACAAGGCGTGTAATTAGAATCGTCAGGCCGAACAGTTCGCAAATCCAAAATGGCGTCGGATATTCTATCGCAAAACAACAACTTTGGCGGCTGGAATACATTTGCTGGGTTGGCACTTTGTTTACAAGAGATGTTGTTATCGGAGAGTATACAATGCAATTATATTCTGTACTCTCTGGGCTGGTTGTAATTGGAGGCTGGCAAATTATTCAGTACCAAAATAATGAACAGGTATTGTTTCTAGTTGCTAATTACAGTGTCATATCTCTACAGAATCACCTGTACTACTTACCCTAGCAACAAAATTATATGTTATAACAAGTATTCATTGTTCAGTTAGATTTCATTCAGGTTTCTAGTTCAACTACCATTTCCAATGTATTGAAGAATTGAAGCATTTTTACTTTCCTTGCCCTATTACCATAGGTAAGGAAAGTATTGCTTTCCGAAAAAAATTAAGGTACCCCAATTTCTAATTTCTATACGTTTCAAGGTCCCCTGAGTCCAAAAAACTGGTTTTTGGGTATTGGTCTGTATGTGTG
>NC_052506.1:5350277-5417777 GCF_014356525.2 Nilaparvata lugens | reverse complement strand
TGGGGCGGATCTCCTGAAATTTTTACAGATATTGGACTTGTGGCAGTTGATATAACTTATCAATGACTATTTTAGGTATAAATTTGATCAAAATCGTTGGAGTCATTTTCGAGAAAATCGCGAAAAACCCTGTTTTTGACAACATTTTCGCCATTTTAGCCGCCATCTTGAATCGCATTTGATCGAAATTGTTCGTGTCGGATCCTTATAGTGTAAGGACCTTAAGTTCCAAGTTTCAAGTCAATCCGTTAATTGGGAGATGAGATACTGTGTACACAGACGCACATACACTCATACACACACACACACACACACATATACAGACCAATACCCAAAAATCATGTTTTTGAACTCAGGGGACCATGAAACGTATAGGAAACATGAAATTAGGGTACCTTAAAATTTTTTTGGAAAGCAATTCTTTCCTTACCTATGGTAATAGGGCAAGAAAAGTAAAAAACAAAGATTCAATTTGTACAGCTCTGGACAATCATTTGCGCAAGCATAAGACGTGATAGTTTGTTTTATGAAGCCATAATTTATTATACAATATCATGTTGTATTTCAGCTTTAAATGCTCATTTGAATGCTTCAGTACTCGTGTGATGTACTCCAGTACCCCATAAGCTTTTTATGTCTGTTTTTTGTCAGCTACAGTGCATTATCATGAAACTCTTAGCACCTTTTCTTCAAAATTTGAAGGAAATTTTCTGAATACTTCTGAGTAAGCTTACGTCGCGTCAATTTCCCGAATTTCCAAAATACCAAAATGGATGCTGAAAATAGCACATCGCTTCTTAAACCATTTTGGACAGTTTAAAATATTACAGTTTTGAATTTAATAGTTTAAAATATTAATGAACCATATAACAAATAAATAAGTGGATTTATTGAGAATATGAACTATCAAAATTTTCTGTTTTCAAGATTTGGCAAACACTAAATTTGAGTCGATCTGAATGTTCTTATCCCAACTTATTGATGGTAATGAATATCGAGATTCTATCAATGATTCTATATCGTAATCCTATACTATTAAACGAGCAATTTCTGTTTATATGTTTAGATGTTTTTATGTTTGTATGGAACAGAGTAGGTTTATGATATATGAAGATTCGATTGCACTAGGTCACAACCCTGGGATAACTCGCTGAAGGACATTGAAAGGATAAACGTCCTTGGAAAAACAGCTGGAAATTTTGTCGTCTGTCGATACCGTAATGGAAGAGAGTGAACGAGTGCATGTGTGGGATCATCCAGCTGATCTCACGAGAAGAAAAATTCAGCAAGTGAACGTTATTTTCGTTTATTTCTCTTTTTTTCAGAAAACATTTTTACTCCAGAAAGTCCAAAATAGTAACTAGATGCTGTTAGTGTAGAATAGTACATAGTATATAACAAATAATGTAGCAAACATAGTATATCATTCTAAAGCGAATCCATAGTATATCTATTTTATAATTGATGATGTGTTTGTTTTTTGAAGTGTGAATAAATTGTTATCTTTAAGAGTGATAGTGGCTTAACCTAGATTTTGTTTTGGACTGTGATATAAATTCAAAAAGGGACAGTTTTGGGCATAAGCCTGTTGTGCCTCCTCATATAACTGTAAAAATAATTGAACGACTGAGAAAATGAATAAATAAATATAAACTATAAATTCAATCTTTGTTTACAAATTTTCTATGCTTTCACACTCCAGAGCAAAGCTCGGTCCCCGATTTTTAATTATTATTTAAAGTATGTGGAAGAGCTGGATTATATATGCCCTAATCCTAAACTTTACATGCTTCATTCATCACCATTGTTATTGTGACATCTACTCACATCATCAACAAGTGTACTCACAAATGTAACAAATGAATAGATAATGTATTTACAAATATGTAACAAATTTATACTCACAGCTTCCAAATTTCAGCGGACATCTCTGGGTATCCATTGGGAAATTCTCCAAGTTCATTGGACATCCAGCCTTTATCGTTAACCTGAAAAATAAAATATTAAAGATGAGATATTACAGATATATTTCAATATCCATCGTATTTTGTGGATCGTCACTATCAAAATAAAGATATAGCAAAAATAAAAATACAGAAATAGAAAGAAAAATAAAAATCTTAGTACCCTTCCAACCCATCACAGCATGTTTCGGACATTGATGCCATTTTCAAGTATTTTAAAATAAGATTTTTATTTCTCTTTCTATTTCTATAAAAGTAGCCCTATACAGAGAAGAGATAAATAAATATACAGTCATGCTGATAGCCTACATCTGGATCCGGAACGTCATGTATCTCTACTTTGAAATGGGTTATCTGTAATACAGCTATCTCTAAATTATGGAAACAGTTAAATATTATTCTCTCTTACAACAATGATTTACAATAGGTGTTCCATTGAGGATCCTATTTAATAAGAAAAAATTACTCTGTCGCTTCAGTATCTTTGCTCCTCATATGAATCGAAATTCATTTTTTTGAATGAGAAGGTGGTCATGTTATACATAATTTAGATACAGAGTTCAATGAAAAAAAGAACCGTGAAAATCGCAAATCGATATCTCAAACCGTACCAAAGTTATTCTTATTCAAAGATACTGATAAATCATCCATCTATCTATGATCTATTCTATAATAAAGTAGAGATTGGTGAATTCACGCACGGGATAGTTGATACATGAATGACGCATCATCGCATCTGAACTACTGGATTGCCTTGCAATTTGGCATTCAGATTCTTATTTTACCGAGGATAGCTATAGGCGTATTTAAAATTTTCAAGATTCCAGTAGGTCAAGTTTCCAATGAGACCCTCACGGAGCACGGGTTACCTGCAAGTAGTATTATAGAACGAACTACTGTATATTTCCAACAATTTATTCTCGAATTGATGCAATGAAAATGGAAATTTTTTTTCTATTGGTCAATACTATAGCCATCTAGTCTAAAGACTAATGAGCTAATTTTTCTATCCTAAACTACTACTTGAAAAATTGAACTGTGAATATCTCATTAGGAACTCTTACTGCTATTGTTTAATTAATATGTACACTTGTACACATTGACTGCACTATAGAAGCTAGATTCACTCAATCACTGCTCTGCTCTTCCATTGAAAATGGAAAAATGAAAATGAAAAAAATTCTTATTTTTGGCAGATTTAGGACTTTTGAATTAGGACTTGCAATCAAGGTAGACTCTTGATTGGATAGAGCTATAACATTATTCAAGATCAATAATCTCCAAATAACCTCATTTCTGTTCCTCAGATCTTGATTGAGGATTTCATGTAGTCAATGAGGATCTCCCAAACAAAATCATGTCTTCAAATATACTTAATCACGATGACTGATCTGAAAACCTATTGATACTTCAACACGTGGAGCAATCAGCTGAACTTATCATGATAAATGTGAAAAGCGCTAAATAAATATGCGTGCAAGTCATCACCATCATAATAACCATCAACAATAAGATGAGATCGCATGAGTGGATTTCACGGGCGAATCCCACAAAACATCCAATTTATTTTCGCTTAATCGAACAGCCCTCTATTCCGTGGTTTTGCTTCCCTCTCCTCATACATTGAGTTTCTCACGTGTCATCACCTCACTCCTCCTCCTCCTCATCTACCACCTTCACCTTCCTCACCACCTTCTCCTCAACCTCCTCCTCCTCCTCCTTCTCCTCCTCCTCCTCTTGTTACGTCACCTCTTGCTGTTCAACATCTTCTGCCCCTCCTCTTCCTCTACTTCCCATCATATTTCTGCTTCTCCTTCTCTTCGTCTTTTTTGGTAGAGAGTTAGTGGGGAGGATATTTTTAATATTCTTTCCGAAGAATGGACATTGATATGTCCAAAGCTCCGCCAATTTATGTAGATGCATAACAATATAATTATCTATAGTTATTATATTACAAATTACTTTTTCATATCATATACTTTCAATAATTATTTTCTTAGTCTATATCATGTAAATTCATCTATAATTTTGCTGTATTGTAAGCTATTGTATATAAGTGTATAAGACAGTATATATTGTAATCTACATAAATAAAGTACTCAATCAATCAATCAATCAATCTACCTCTACATAACGCGGCGCGGCTGTTTACAGATGGATCAGGGGTGGTGTGGGTGGCTGGACCTAGCACTGGGTTCTCTGGCGAGTTTTCTTTCCTTTTCTCAAAACAATCCAATATCTATTATTTCTCTTTCTTCCTCTTCTTTTACTATTTTTCTACTTCTTCTTTTTCTGCTACTACTTCTTTTGTAAAATTGTATTATTTTCAGTTATCTTCTATTCATATCATTCATTATAATTTTGGTTTTTTATTTTTTCTCCTACATTGATTGTATTATTTCCAGTTATTTTCTATTCATATCTTAATTATAATTTTGGTTTTTTATTTTTTCTACTACATTAATTCTGTATTTCAATACTATTTATCAACCTTGTTTGTAAAATTGTATATATTTCTTTCTCAACTAACCACCTAATGACTTACTAAACACTAACTAATTGATAATACACACAAAAAACTAACAAAACCTACTCTAGAACATGGTACGCCATAGTGGAGTAGGTCAATTTCTACACAGAAAAACTAAACAAGTAGAGAACACATTATAAGAATCTTTTGTAACTAACTATTGTATGTAATATTGTAATTTATCTAATATTTTTGTAATTGATGTTGTAGTTTTAGTTTTTTGGGAAATAAACATTTATTTATTTATTTAATTTATTTATTCAATTTGTATTTGTTTAATCTTGAATTATTCAGCTTTGTATTGGAGGGTTGAGGGTAAGAGAGGGCCGGATGCGCCCTAACTCCGTCCTCCTAGGTAAAAATAAAGGCAGCTATTCTATTCTACCTCTCATGACTTCTCCATCACCTTCCGTATCGTCCTCTCACTTCAAACTAATCAAGACGTATTTTTTTTCGAGAAAAACGTAATACGTTTAAACTTCCACCGTCTACAGTGAGACCCACGTTATAATGGCAGTGAAGAAAGATAGGAGAAAAACGTTGCCTTCTATAGACGGTAGCTGATACAGGTTTATTGATGTAATATTAACTGTTCATTCTAGTTTAAAATAATCAATTATATTTTATCAAGCAAGAAATTATATTATTTTTCAATAATTTAATAATGAATTTTCATAATTGGGATTAATTAAATATTATCAATTCTACATTGTTTAAAGACGATCTGGCAGCAGAGCAAAGCGAGAAAGAGATAGCGCTATTCGCTTTGTTGAATGATAGACAAGGATAGCAATACCATTGCCAATCAAACACTGCCATTATAACGTGAACCGCACTATAGGTAGGCACACTACAATGTTATCACTTATCTTCATATATTGTGAAGTAAATCTGCAATTCATATTTTCCTATTGAAGCTATATATAGTCTGCTATTATAATGTTAGTTGGGCCAAGCTACATGAAGCGTTTTTCAGGCGTTCTTGCACTGGCGACGGAGGAGTCGGCAGGGCAGGATGCTCTCTGACTAGCTGATTGGGTTTGAGAATCAGCTGATAATCAGCCAATCGGAGAGCTTCCTGTATAGTGCTCTCCTTGCAACACTGGTGATGAGAAGATTCCTGTATGTGGTGTTGTGGTTGTGGTTTCTGGTTTGAAATGTTGTTGGGTTCTTGAGTAATCTGCATAGTATCTCCTTGGAGTAAAGCTGTCTTGGATCCATCACGTCAAACTCATTGAATAGCTGGTCTGATGAATAGCATTATTACATCAATAAACCTGTATCAGCTACCGTCCTGGTATTATATCATTGTTGATTATATTGCTATACAAAAATTACATTATTTGAGTCACACATATCTTGATGAATAAAGGTATCCAATCAAATCCAACCCTCCACATATCCTAGTCCCTCTCCTTCTCCTTCTCTTCCTCCTCCTCATCTCACTCCTTCACCTCTCAGTCAAAACAACCACCGCAAGGAAAAAATTTCGCGACGGAAAAAATGAGCCAAGGCGCTTGATAGAGGTGCACACTGCACAGGAGATGTGTGCATCAATTCAGATTTGCTGAGCTTGCATTTCTATCGGCGCGGCGACAGCACCGACGCAAGAGCATCCTGTGACTCCACTCACTCCTAGACCTAATGACCCAGTTCAACACCCAGCGTTGATTCACCAACTAGTTTCTCGAAAACAGGTTGACTCCATCAACATGTTTTATTCTACGTGGTTTTTGTTCTCAACTACCGAGTTTTTAAAAACTGGGAGTGAAAAAATTGTTCTTTTAGTATATCACGCTTATTTTCTGTCAGTTAAGAGATAAGGAGTAATTTTTTGGGGAAAAGTATAGAGAATAATGGGATATTCATACTGCAGAAGAAAGCCATTAGGATAACTTATAAGATTAACTTGCCGTCAGGCTCGCTTCGCTCGCCATATCCGTCTAGCCAGGGGGCTCCGCCCAAAACTGGATCGTCCAAAAATGAGATCAGCGGGCTCGTCTCGCTCGCCTGCATGTAGACCTCAGCGGAACCTCTGTACCGAATTTGAACGTATTATGTCAATTTGATCTCGAAAAACACCTGTTACTATATCGTCGTATCTTTGGCGAACAAAATTCTTCCACCTCAGCTAAACCTATGTACTTAATTTTTTTAATATATTTCCATCAATTATTGAAAAAGGTGAGAAAAAGCTCATTTTGGCAAACTGGATAAATTGGTATTTAGGAGGTCCTGGATAAATGCATTTTAATCTTCAACTTAGTGCCAACCTAACAATGTCAACTCAACTTAATGCCAACCTGACAAAATTTTTAATTTTAGTTACCAGAACAACTGTTTCGAAGAGGTACTCTCTCTAGATTATTCTATATTAACATAATATGGTATGGACATTTAAATTATAATTTTGAGATATTGGAATAAGAAACCTAAGAGTTAAAATATAGCCGAAAGATTTCTCAGTGCGCCTCTAAAGGGCCAACTGAACATATCTACCAAATTTGAACGTTTTTGGTCCGGTAGATTTTTAGTTCTGCGAGTGAGTGAGTCAGTCAGTCAGTGAGTGAGTGCCATTTCGCTTTTATATAATATAGATACAATGCGTTCTTGCAGACCTTATTTTAAAAGAAAAGAGATTGCTGACGGCTCCTGCTATTTATATATTAGATTTAGCAATCTTCGTTTTTAAAAATGACGAATGTATGAGGAGAACCAGGTGAGTCATCCTCATAATACAAGATATAGAGGTTTTGTTTACCCACACCACAGACTTAGCCTGCTGGGGAGTGGCCCGTTTTATATGGGTATGAAAATATTCAATTCACTCACATCTCACATAAGAGCAATTGATGGCTTGAAGGAGTTCAAAAGACACTCAGGGAATTCCTTATTGTATTGTGTCCATACAGGTTAGCAGACTTCCTTGTTTGATTGATGTATGTTATGTGGGATCTGTTGTGTTGGAATATGAGGGATGATAGATATTAGATTAAACTTTGACGTGTCATTACTGCGGGATAGTTGCTCCCTTAATGCAGTTGAATAATTAAAGTAAAGTTTAATTTTTTAAGCCTTGTCTCAGAGCACTATCAGTTGTGATGAACCATGAAACATTATCGATCTTGTTAGCGAGTTCTTACTTTTGTTTCAACGCTAAAATCGCTCTCTGTATGTATGTGTGTGAGCGAATATGTTCTACAGTAAATTTTGAACGTTTTGATCAATCAGTTTCAAATTTTGAACAGATATTCTTCAAACCTTTTTAAAGATCAAGTTTGAAGGACAAAACATTTGCCGACTATTTTGTCCTCTATCATACCAGAAAAGATAGACTCTCAATATAACATGTGCATATTGTGTATACTATAGGAAGTCTCAAGAAACACGAGAGGAACAGAATGGTACGAACGTTATATTATAGCATTTTGTAAATACAGGGTCCGGCATAGAAACCTGACGATTTTTGATGGATGATAATAAAAGTATGTTTCGTTCAATTGGAACATGTAATATATCAAATTAAAGATCAAAATTTTGCAATTTACAGTGAATTACATAGATTACTCACAATGTATTTTTATTTGAATATTATGTCATCCAAATGTTTTCGTTACTTTTCACACACTCACTTAACCCAATTCTAAAATTTGTCATTGCTTGCTCAATCATCACTTGTGGAATTTCTCGTTGAATGACTTCCTTTAGTTGTGTGGATTATTGGCTGCCCAATGAAGTGATTTTTTTTATTGACAAATCTCACAAATGAAAATGTGCCTAGTCACTTGAAAGAATATCGGCATCCTGGTGGACATTTTTGAGAATTATCTCGTAAGCGGCTGTGCGATGTGCCCAATCATTTACATTAAGTTTTTGCACTAACATTATCTTATACGGATGGAATTTCAGGTCGGAATGAAGAATTCACCATACACTTCGATCGGAAATGGCTAGCGCAACAGCATGTTCCGCTGCTGAACGTCGTGGAGACCGTGTAACAGCTACTCTTACCGCATCTATGTTTTAAGGCGTTCTCACAGTCCGTTTCCGTCCTGTAGGTTTCGTTTCTAAAGCGAGGACGCTTCTAGGACGAGTTTCTAGAACTCTTTACTCACAAGATCGTATTCCTACTGGGAACAGGCGCGTGTCGATTTAAATTGAAATGTGTGCGAAATAGACGATGTGTTAAAACAACTGAGTCATTTTTAAAATAAGCCTCAATCACAAACGCTCGATGTTCACTTGACCACGACATACTGGCTTCTGAAATGGCAATAATAGACCTGTCGATGTACAACATTCCCGCCTTTTCAATGACAGTGGTTCAAACATAACAATTACTACAATGTCGTCAGATTAATATGCCGGTCCCTGTATATTCCAACCAGAGATTTCAATAGAACAGCTAAAAGAATATCGTCCTTTATATGAGGATTTCAAAATTAGTATCTACAACAGTTCATGAGCAAGTTCTCCAGCCCAGGGAACTCAATAGTTTAATCATGATTACACTTGTAATCTGGAGTTAGACTAAGAAATGTTATGAGGTGTACAGGTACTGGAGCCACCTACTTGCAGAATTGAGAACTACAACAATCCTCCAATCAGAAGAGACTAGAGGAGCTGGGAGGCCTGGACTTGCTGCCATTGGTCCGTTATTATAACGCCATGATTATGGCATACTCTATAATTCCCGCTCTCTTCTGTACATACACACACATTCTTTCGCTCTCTCTCTCTCTTTGGTAGAGAGTTAGTGGGGAGGATATTTTTAATATTCTCTCCGAAGAATGGACATTGATATGTCCAAAGCTCCGCCAATTTATGTAGATGCATAACAATATAATTATCTATAGTTATAATATTACAAATTGCTTTTTCATATCATATACAGTTCAATAATCATTTTCTTAGTCTATATTATGTAAGTTCATCTATAATTTTGCTGTATTGTAAGCTATCGTATATAAGTGTATAAGCCAGTATATATTGTAATCTACATGAATAAAGTAACGCCCAAAATCTACGTTTTTGCGCTTTTTCAGCTTTATCGAGAACAAATGAACAGAAAATCTTCAAATTTACTGCAGAAGCTCAGCTGGGGTGTAATAATGTTGTGTTAGTAGGAATTTGAAATAACGTAAAAGATACGCCCAAAATCTGTGTTTTTCCAGCGTTTTTTTGCGCTTTCTCAGCTTTATCGAGAACAAATAATGAACAGAAATTGTTCAAATTCAGCACAAAAGCTAAGCTAGGGTGTAATAATGTTGAGTTAGAAGGGATTTGAAATAACGCCAAAGATACGCCCAAAATCTGCGTTTTTTGCGCTTTCTCAGCTTTATCGAGAACAAATGAACAGAAATTGTTCAAATTTAGCACAAAAGCTAAGCTAGGGTGTAATAATGTTGAGTTAGAAGGGATTTGAAATAAGGCCAAAGTAACGCCCAAAATCTACGTTTTTGCGCTTTTTCAGCTTTATCGAGAACAAATGAACAGAAAATCTTCAAATTTACTGCAGAAGCTCAGCTGGGGTGTAATAATGTTGTGTTAGTAGGAATTTGAAATAACGTAAAAGATACGCCCAAAATTAGCTGTTTTTTGCGTTTTCTCAGTTCTTTCATCAAGTAATAGACAGAAAATGTTTTAATTTGGTACAGTGGTTCAGCTAGGGTCTAAACATTTTGTGATGAGGTTACTTTAATATTTAATCAAATATACGCCCAAAATCACCGTTTTCCAACGTTTTCTCAGCTTTTCTGCGTTTTCTCAGTACTTTAACTTTCTGATGGAATGAAGCATGCTTAAATGAAAAATGCAGGCGAGCGAAGCGGACTCGCTGATCTGATCTTTGGACGATCCAGACGGTGGTCCAGGGGGCGGAGCCCCCTTGCTAGACGGATATGGCGAGCGAAGCGAAGTTCACTGTTTGAGATGCCATCTTTTATATAAAAATGACTTGCAACATTCATATTTAGTTTGTTGTTGAACAAAAAAAGTTGTATCATTGGCAATTGATATAGTTGATCAACAGTTAGTTGATAGTTACAGTTCTCCAAAAACCGGCTTCATTAATCCTTATTCTTGAACCGTCATATCTCTGAATATACAAATGAACAAAATTTAAAATTTTCAGATCATCATAATACTTAAATGAACAAGTTGAAATCCCAACCATTCAATCAAACAGTCAACTAGTTCCACAAAAACCCGTTTCGTTAAACCGTTTCTTGAACCGCCAACGAGCCGTCACCACTCTGATAGATATCCTCCCCTTTCATCAGCCCAGTCTGTTCTATTATCAATATTGCCGCCAGCTATCATATTCTCTCTCTCACTCCCACCCAAACTCTCTCCATCGTCCCTTCTCTGTCCAACATATTCCTCTCCATCGGGCCCGCATATTATAATATGCAAATCGATTCAGTTCAGGTCTCTCATCGTTCAAAAGGCTCTTTTCTGGCTCTGGGGTGCTCTAGGAGTTGAGAGAGGGAGAGAGTGAGTGAGAGAAAGAGAGAGAGAGAGAGTGAGAGAGAGTGAGAAAGAGGAAGAAAGAGGAAGAGAGAGAGCGTTGAGAGACAGAGGAAGAAATAGGGAATGAGAGAAACAATGAATGAGAGATTGTGAATGAAATATAGAATGAGAGAGAGAATTGAATTGAATAATTGCCTTGAGAGAAAAAAAAGAGAGTAAGGATGAGGAATGGTGAGAGATATTTGATATTAATTACTCAATTCGTCTTACATTGCCAGATCTGACAATACTTATAGCAAACACTTATAAAATTTAAAAAAATTACACTTCTAAATTTAAATACAATACATAGTGAAAAATCCTAGTGGAAATTGATACAAATGATGAAAATAATGTAGGCTAATATATTGGATGGGCAGAATTCACAGGAAAGTGGAAAATATGAAAGGTACAAGTGGGAGGATATTAAGGCTTGGTGAGGGGTAGGGATGTAGAATATGGAGGATTATGGATATAAAGGAACCCAGATTTTCGGTGGAGTTCTATGGCAGAGAAAGAGGAAGAGAAAGACGAAGACGAAGAGAAATAGGATGAGAGAGATTAGATTGGATTTCTTTATTTATGTATGTTACAATAATTACTGGCTTATACACTAATTTACATTGAATGACGATAATGCTAGTTATTCAAAGAATTTTACAAAGTATAAAATAATCAAGCAATGAGAATAAAGATTGAATGAAATTAAAATAACGATAATATAATAATGTGATGTAACTCCATAAATCGGCGGTGGTTAAACAAATAAAAATTATTGTCGATTCTCTAAGAGGGATATAAAATATCCTTCCCATTAACACACGACCGGGTAAGAGAGAGAGAGAGAGAGAGCGAGAGAAAATAGGAAAGAGGACCACCAAACAGTTTTCAACTATGCCGACGGAAAAGGGTATTATGATGATAATATAAGTTTAGCCTGCAAATTATTGTTGCAGGGAGAGACTTTGATGAGTAAGGCATTTTTCAAAAGTGGCTGGCAGACACTGGATGTGTTTTAGTTTCAGTTGACAATGTTGTCAACTTTCTGATAGTTTAGCGGAATATTTTATCTCCCGGATATGATTTTCGTCATGTACCGCACTCGTATTATTAAACGTATAGTGAGGTTATAATGGCAGTATTTGATTAACATTGGCGTTGCTAGTTGTTTACGTTTTTGAACTTTTTATCAGCGCTGAGAGTCGAAAAAAGTACATTCAACGAGTTCAAAGCCAAATTTCAAACAGTTTTAATGCTGAAATACGTTAAACAAAAGAATAAAAATTATGAGAATCTTACAATAAATTCAAACTTCTCTTCTTTGAAAATTTCATCTGGTTTCCAATCATATCCTTGAAATTAAATTTCGTCTGATAGTTTTCCAATTATTGACGTATTTCAAAAATATTGTGAATAAATATATCTCGTAAACTCAGGTTGTATAAGAACAGTAAAAGTAAATTCGTATGGCTTTTGTTGGTGGGGAGTCCCTTGCGGGAAAGTCCCACCGCCCCTGAATATATAATTTAAGCCGTCAATGGGCCTTACGACTGTCAAACTTCAGCCGGGACCGACAGTTTAACGTGCCCATCTCATAACACGTGAGTGATCTGGTTAAAAACTTTTGGTATTGAGAGTCTTGTATAAGAGAATTTCACTGGCATTTTTGTTGTGAATTTGTTGTGGAATCCATGGTCTTTCTTTTTCTGTTACACCTATTTCATGGGACACCCTGTATAAAAAAAAATGGTCTTTATAACAGTAGCCAATATTTTTGACGAGCCGAATTGAACTGACATGTACTACAACGGAGCCAGCTTGCTTGTGATTGGTGGATTGGTAGAAAGTTCATATAACAAAATGGCGTCTATGACTGCAAGCATAGAGAAATAATAGCGTAAGTAGATATCCTATAGTATAGGGCATTTATGACGCAACTTTTACTGTTATCTCAAGCCGATTACTGTCAATTATTGTCGATTTCACTGTTTTGACCGGGTAAGAATGTATGAACGGCACAATATGAGAGACTACCAGCGTCATAAAGCTTCACGGGAAAAAACTACGTGGACTATAGGCTTGAGATAACAGTAAAAGTTGCGACATAAACGCCCTATACCATGGGATATCTACTTATGCTGTTTTTTCTCTATGCAGCTAGTCACCGACCAATGAGATTCGAGGATGTTCTACAACGAAGCAGCTCGCTCCTGATTGGTGGAGAGCTCGCACTGTAGTTGAGACGTGCACGTGATACGATATCCAATCACAGATCTCAGTCGAGACATGTATTATAATTGGGACTTTTTGTATATCTTTATTAGTTGATTGGAATATTGCGCTTATATTTGATTATTTAAGTTTTCTGTTCTGAGTATTTTGAAATTTGGACAAAAAGGAGATTTAAATGAACTTCCGAACTTCCTACAATTCAAGCCATACGCTAATAATAATGATATATTGAATAATATAATATTGAATAAATAAGCTACCTTAAGCGAACCTCAAAGAGGCTGCTTGACAAGGTACTATTATACAAAGCATGTAAATTCAAATATAATTATACATATATAAGTGAACTTTATTTTTACTTATCAGATAAATCCACTAATCAGTTTATTACACTGTTAAATTTACTTACAGAATTTACTTAACAGTTAAAATTATCATCATATTAATTAATTGTTGGCTCAGCTCTCAAAAATCTAAAGAGTGTTATAATATATAGTCAACCTGAACTTACATACAAAAATAGAACAATACAATACATTAATAATGAGTTACATTATGTTACATCTAAAAAATAATTCAACCAAATCTTTGAATTTCTTTTCAACAGGCGCATATTAACAAACTCAGCACAATAATTATCGGGTAAATCATTGAAAGTTCTTGGTACAATGTAGATTTAGGTGTTTCTGGCTAAATTATTCGAAGTAAATGGTACAACATACCTCTCATTCCTTAAATCATATCGATTAACTTTCATAACTAAATATTTTTTGCAGAAGTAATTTTCCAAAATCAAAGTAAACAGAAATATACCTTTTATATCCAAAACCTTGCATCTATTCAAAAGGTTCTCATATGAAATATCTCCCTGAGAATTGCTGACCAAACGTAAAATCGTTCTCTGTACCGAAGATATTAAGCCGATTACTTTATTAAAAAAAAATTCTTTCTTTATTCAAAAAAATAATTAAACAATCAAGTGCATTCCAAAAATCAAATACAATATTGTTTCCTAATTTCTAATATGTGTTCCCTATGGGCTACCCTGTGTGGGGACACTTGAATATATATAATAAGATATTTATATACAAATTTAAATATTATATCATTAAGAACATAATAATTGAATATGGTATTATATTGAAATAAATCAATATGTCAATATTTATAATCATTCTTGCACACATTCATACGCACACACATTCACATATGCGCACACATTCATACGCACACACATTCACACATGCGCACAACACACACACACACACACACACACACACACACACACCACACACACACACACACACACACTTAATTATTTTCATTCAGATAAAATTGAGAAATACAAAGAAAAAATAGAAAAAATATAAACATTCCGAAATCATTCGATAACATCAATTTATGAAACAATAAATTCAAAAATATTGTCGTACATCCATTTTTTGGACTCAAAACAGTGTGTGAATTAAGTTATCATTTACATAACCTCTAGACTGTGTATTCCAAATTTAGGTTTGAAGCAGTTTTGGGCGAATGCCTGTTGGTTTTACCTGCATTGTTTCTATTGTCTTTGAATAAATAAATGAAATAAATAATTATCAATTTCCAAAATGCTACCTGTCCAAAGCTATGATATTGTATGAGAACACTCTTGACTTACAAATTGCAATTTGTTCATTATAAAATATATTTTCCCATGCTAAATTCTCTATGTATTCTCGAATGAGAATAAATACAAGGATGGTATCAATTCAAGGCTTCATCGTTTCATAGAAAAACCTCCATTTATCCTAATATTTTCTCATTTAGGAAACTTCCCTAGTAAAGTGCACCTTTGTTTCTTGGCATGTTGAAGGTATCTCGCTATAAAGAACAATATTCATCTGTAGTAATAATTGCTTTAAAGTGATTTTTGTGTTCATAAATGCATTAAGGCATATCACATGGCTTGGGAGATAATGAATACACTGAAAGTACATTAATTCATTCTTCGCCAAGTGCAAAGTCAAATTTGAACGTTTCTAACTTTGCTGGAATCTTTTATATCACCTTGTTGCTCGAATAACGGCCTAATTAATCTTTCAATCCAGTTCTCATTCAGCTTCTCTTCTCGTTTGTTCTTATTAGAAAGAAATAGATTTTTCAATAATAACTATAAGCTGAATAACATATAATTATGGCGGAAAACCAGGAGTTTGGTTTTTAGGATGATGCCCACATGAGCTCTAGGCTTATACGTGAATAATGAAACGGATGATGAGAGATGAGTCGACGTACAGCTTTAGGTGGGTTCCGAACCAATCAATTTGTTCAATAAATATGAGAATCCAGAAAGAGACAACAAATCTAAAAGTAAGCAAATGATAAGATTCACTTTGAACTGTAAGCATTCCATTTATTTATTTATTTTTTTGCCAAATTACGCAAAAATGTTCCAATTAATGGTGATTTGAATGTGATATTTTTGTTTTTTATTCTGTTTTTAACCATCACAATTTAAAATTCTTAGTTTTCGTTGTTTTTTTAATGAAAATGGACAAAATTTTAGAAAAGTGAAACCATAACCCTAACTCGGACTTTTAAAATGCTATCTAAATTTGTGAGAAAATAGTACAAGGAGTATCCTTAGTTTTTAGTTTTTCTCTCCCAATCAGTGCTACTTTGTAAAAATTATAAATAAATGAATTTATTAATTTGTGGATACAATTAAAAATAATATAGATATGATTGAAAAAGAATAACAGGCATCTTATAAAGGTATAATATTCTCTATAAATAACGTTAGTGTGTTCCATCAAACCAATGCTGACTGAGAGTGAAGAAAAAAATAAACAATAAAAATCGAAGATACAAAACCCAACCTGTGAAAATTTTGATCGAAGCCTTATGCTGATGACACAATATGTATGACCAACATGCGTGTTTATACAAGTGTGTGAAACATGTGTGTTCACACAAGTCTGTGAAACGTGTGTGTTCACACAAGTCTGTAAAACATGTGTGTTAACACAAGTCTTTGAAACATGTGTGTTCACACAAGTATGTGAAACGTGTGTGTTCACACAAGTGTGTAAAACATGTGTGAACACAAGTCTGTGAAACATGTGTGTTCACACAAGTCTGTAAAACATGTGTGTTCACACAAGTGTGTGGAACGTGTGTGTTCACACCAGTGTGTGAAACGTGTGTGTTCACACAAGTGTGTGGAACGTGTGTGTTCACACCAGTGTGTGAAACGTGTGTGTTCACACAAGTGTGTGAAACATGTGTGTTCACACAAGTGTGTGAAACATGTGTGTTCACACAAGTGTGTGGAACGTGTGTGTTCACACCAGTGTGTGAAACATGTGTGTTCACACAAGTGTGTGGAACGTGTGTGTTCACGCCAGTGTGTGAAACGTGTGTGTTCACACCAGTGTGTGAAACGTGTGTGTTCATACAAGTCTGTAAAACATGTGTGTTCACACAAGTCTGTGAAACATGTGTGTTCACACAAGTCTGTGTAACATGTGTGTTCACACAAGTGTGTGAGACATGTGTTCCCATTCAAGTTCTACATACTTGTCCTGTAGTTAATGGCCACTCTTAAGCTGCGTACACATATACGCTCTTCCAACCCGCACCGAGCTCGCTCCTCCCTCGTACCGCCCTCGTACCGCCCTCGTTCCTCCATCGAACCACAGTCGCGCCGCCCACGCACCCATCATGAACGTTACGGAAGATGTTAGATCTTCTCGCGTTCCCCGGTCGAACCACTGCTGCTCCCATGTCAATCATCAATCGCTCTGCTGGAGTGACGTTCGGTTGCGGAGCAGAGCGAAAGTCTGTACGCACCTTTAGATTCAAAGAGGAGCCTTAGACTATGTTCTACATAATCTAGTGACAATAATGTTGTCTTGAAATTCTCTCATGGACAGATACCGCAACCATTGATGCAGATAGATTAAAGCTTTGTTATTCACAAGAAGAACAACAATTTACTATTCACAAATGATGTCTCCTCAAATTTGCTGCGCCAGAGTTGAATTTTGACAAAACTTTGCCGTCTCAAAAGTAGATGACCAGCTCGCGTGAATCAAACACATTTACTTTAACAATCCAACCTTTAAACGTAGAAAGTGGAGTGGAAAGTTTGAAATTTTCTCTTGCAAGTTTTGAAGGGGTGTGGAAGTGAGAGAGGGATAACAATTTCCTGCAGTGGGAGTGCAAAGAGAGTAAAATGAGCCTGCAAATGCCTCTGAGCTCTTCATAATATTCATAAGCACGTAGCTAATTGTTAGCGCTTTTATGGCAATGAATTGCTCTCGACTGAGAAAGGGTGAGAGGGAGAGAGAGAGAAATAGAGTGAATAGAATAGAATAGAATAGCTGCCTTTATTTTTACCTAGGAGGGCGGAGTTAGGGCGCAGCCGGCCCTCTCTTACACTCAACCCTCCAAATCAAATCAAATTAAGGAAAAAAATATATATACAATATTACGAAGAAGGTAAATAAATATTATTGAAATACAAAAAATAATTAATGAAAAAATAATAACAAAACCTAAATATTATAATTAAGATATGAATAGAAATTAAAGATTAAAAACTGAAAAATAATACAATGTTAGAAAAGAAGAAGTAGAAGTAGAAAAAGAAGAAGAAGAAAAAGAAGAAGAAGAGGAAGAAATAGAAATAATAAATATTCAATTGTTTTGAGAAAAAGAAAAACTGGCCAATGAACCATGTGCTAGGTCCAGCCACCCACACCAACACTGATCCACCTGAAAACAGCCGCGCCAAACCGACGAGGTTCCTCAATTAGCCTCAGCTCAACAGGCAATGTGTTCCACAATCCACAAGCCGTCACAAGAAAGGACTTGTTGAACATGACTGTTCTATGAATTGGGACAGCCAGCAGATGGGAACCATGCCGGGTACCACCCCGACCAATGTCATTCAAGAAGTGAAAGTCTTCAGCTAAGTACTTGGGTGTCTGAGTTTTCAACACTTTATGCAGAAGGAGAACAGCATAGAATGACCTACATTAATGTAGCTTCATGAGTCCAAGTTGGTCAAAGTATTCAGTCACATGGTCGTCACGTCTGAGGTTGAAGATGAAGCGGACACAGTAGTTATGCGCACGCTGCATCCTCTGAAGTAGTTGAACAGTCATGTCAGTAGTTACAATGTCGCAATAGTTGAAAACCGGGAAAATCAAGGTCTTCACCAACATAACCTTTGTTGAAAAAGAAATAATGTCAGAAATCTTTTTCAACGTCTTGATCCCAGCAATAGGGAATAGTGAGAGAGAAAGAAAGAGAGAGATTGATTGAGTACTTTGTGTAGATTACAATATATACTGGCTTATACACTTATATGCAATAGCTTACAAAACAGCAAAATTATAGATGAATTTACCTAATATAGACTAAGAAAATAGCTATTGGACCGTATATGATATGAAAAAAGCGATTTGGAATAACTACCGTATAGATTATATTGTTATGCATCTACATAAATTGGCGGAGCTTTGGACATTTTTATCAATGTCCATTCTTCGGAAAAAATATTCAAAATATCCTTCCCACTAACTCTCTACCAAAGAGAGAGAGTGAGGAAAAGAAAGGGAGAGAGTGGAAGAGAAAGAGAGATATAGAGAGAGACAAAGAGAAAGAGAGGGTGAGGCAGAAAAGCGAGAGAAAGAGAAAAAGAGAGAAAGAGAAAATCCTAGTTATGAGATAATAATAATCTCTGTAAAGCAGTGCAGAGTTGCAAGAGAGATGTCTAGAGTGCTTGAAGAGAGCAGTTTTTAATGTTTTGTGTGATTCTTTTTGGAGATGTTATACACTCAGTTTGTGTTTCTACGATGGTTCCAAATTTTTAAAAATAACTCAATATCATTCGTTACAATTGGTAATTGAGTGGAATATTTCTAATTAATCTATTAATTCAAGCCATCTAAATTCAAAATCTATAGTTTTTATGTTTATTTTGGACTAAATTTTTTTTAAAATATTGTACACGTGAAATTCTAATCTTATCTTGGACTTTGTAACTTATAAATTTGGAAGAGAAATAACACTCATCTTATTATTTTCATCTACCAATGTTATTACATGAGTGTCATTTTCATCTATCTATATATATAGATAGATGATAGAGATGTTGGAGACGGAGCTTTGGACATTTTTATCAATGTCCATTCTTCAAAAAAAATATTCAAAATATCCTATATATATACATATATACAATTGCCATTTGAGAATTATTAATAACATCTCTCACTTTTTGACAATTACTTCTTCAAGATGGCTTCCTCCCTCACAATCACACTATTGAAATCTGTTTTGAGATTCCTGAACGATTGCTGCAACATTTCAGCTGGAATATTGTTAATTCAATTTTGAATTGTCTGTTATGATTCAACCACAGTTATTTGTCAAGTTGTAAATATGTTTGATTTGAGATAGCTCCACAAACAGAAAATCGCAGGTGGACAGATCATGGGACCAGGAAACGCAGATGTTGCAGCGATAAATGAGGAATCGTCAACACAGATTTCAAGAGTATATTCGTGCAGGAAGTTCAGCTCCCGTTATTCTGTGTCACTCTGTATTTCTGAATTTATACATTCCTTTTAGATGTATTATATCATTATGTATTATCTCCATTTGAGTAGATGTCTCCACATTATAAGCCAAAACTTTTGATACTTCACTTGTGTTTTCCAACACTCTCTTGTAATAGATTGTAGAAGTTCAGCGAGATTTTAGAAAAGCTCTACAAAGGCAAAGATCCACAATTGCCTGATTGAGTTGGCGCCTGAAATAGTTATTTGTATATCTAGAGTGAAAAGTACGACTTTTTCTCTCTGTGGGAAAAGTTTGAAGCCGAGGGCAACAATTTTCCTGAGGGAGAAAAAGTACTTTCACTCGTGATGTACACAACATTTTTCCTCCATCTTCATTTTTTTATAGAAACTGCAAATAAAATCATTTTAATAACTTACGTATTAGTGACAATGTTTCCTAACAACATAACCTAAAATCTAAAACCTAAAAACCGGTCGTCTGATTGGCACTGCCGATTGCGCTATCTATCGGCAAAAGTTGTAACAATTATATCAGCAGAGTGTCTACCAAATATGGCTGACTCCAGATCACGCGGTTAAGATTTGATTTGAATTGCAAATCAAAAAAATTTGTTGGCTGGCATTTTGAATAGAATAAAATATTTTAAAAATTGTATAGAGTTTTATCGTCTACTAATATTAAGAATATAATATCATACAAACATATATTTCATGAGTTGATCAAATTTCTGGTTGTGGTATTGAATTCAGTTGACTCAATGACAGACACCTCTTTATGCTTTCTCATCTGAGCTTAGACCTTCTAACCTATTATAATGTAAGTTTTTAAAATAGAGATGCTTCCCATGTTATTTAAATGGAGTCACTTTTCCTCCCTAGGGAGTTTTTCTGTTTTTTACTACCGAGAGCGAAAAAGTGACACTTTAGTATTATGTTTCAGGGAGTAAAGTAAGTACTTTAGACAGTAGGTGGAGGAAAAATATTTGATATGATATGGCTCTTACTCCACTCTGTATATTCTTGAAGTAGGTATTAACCGAATGACTCCAACCAATAAATTTTTATTCTTCTCCAGTATGTTCAACCCTTTTTGATAGAAGCTCGGAGAAAAATCTTCTAAAGACTACAATCTGGAGCAACCCCAAATGAAACAGGGTTACCTCAACGTAGCAAATAAATGGAACGAACAAATTGAGCCAGTCTGCCAGGCATTTGATTGGCTAGGTCAGTTACACTGACAGATCCCACTGCAGACATATTATAGTGAGGCCCACGTTACAATGGCAGTATTTGATCAAGATAGATCTGGCTATCCTTGTTTATCATCCAACAAAGCAGATAGCGCTGTCTTTTTCTATCTACGCAACGTTACTATAATGAGGTACACGTTATAATGGAGGTGGAGAAATATAGGAGAAAAACGTTGCCTATTACTATAGTGTGGTCCACGTTATAATGGCAGTGAGGAAATATAGGGGAAACGCGTTGCCGATCCTCTGTCTTGTCAATGCCTTCTATAGACAGTAGCTGATAGAGGTTAATTGATAATATTAACGGTTCATTCTCGTTTAAAATAATCAATTATATTTTATTAAGTAAGAAATTATATTTTTTAATAATTTCATGATGAATTTTCATTGACCGAGCGAAGTGAGATCTAAGATTCAAGTCGACGGTTTGGCATTTCTCTCAATGTTTAAATGTTTATATGTTTTTATGTTGCGCATTTACGGCGAAACGCGGTAATAGATTTTCATGAAATTTGACAGGTATGTTCCTTTTTAAATTACGCGTCGACGTATATACAAGGTTTTTGGAAATTTTGCATTTCAAGGATAATATATTAAGAGGAACAAGGAGCCTCCTCCATACGCCAATATTACCGTAAAAATCAGACTATGGAATTATTCATCATAAATCCGCTGTCTAGTGGACTATAATACTACCCGTTCAAAAACATCGAACATCTTAAAAATGTATCTTTCCATTAACGTTAGTAGACAGTTGACTATAACACTACCCGTTCAAAAACATCGAACATCTTGAAAATTGTATCTTTCCATCAACGTTGTAGACAGTTGCAGCCAGACCTGATAACAGCGCTCACACTCACATTCCGGGACGACACGTAACGGTACGATATAGGACAGAAAGCTCTATGTTTATTTAGGATTTTTTCTAGACATTTTTAATTGATAAATTATTCTGAGAAAACATATTGATTTTTATTAATTTTTTAATTTAATTTATTAATTAATTGATTAATTTTGAGAAAACATAACAACAGGTCAATGTAACTCACTGACCGCGAGGTCTACTGTTCACAGTACTACTAGTAATCAAGATGAAATATTTCATCCATTTAATTATTAATTCTACATTGCTAAAAGACGATCTAGCAACAGAGCAAAGCGAGAAAGAGATAGCGCTATCCGGTTTGTTGAATGGTAGACAAGGATAGCAATACCATTTCTAATCAAACACTGCCATTATAACGTGAACCTCATTATAGAACATTTTTTTTCAACAATGTAGAGACATGATCAAGTAACAAAATATCCAATCTCAATTATAAAAATTGATTGTTGTCGAAGAAGAGATAGAGAACATGATAAGAATAGCGAACGGAGTAGATAGAGAGAGAGAAGAAATGACGAGAAAATGGAGAAAAAAGTGTAGAAGAAAGAAAAGAGAATTCCAGAAAAAAGCAGAGCAATGGAGCAATGCAGACAGAGAATGAGAAGAAACACAAGTGAGAAGAAGGAGAAGAAGAAAAAGAAGCAAGCAGTTTGGCAAACTACTATCTTGTCAGCAGTTTGCCTTTGCAGACTTATTTCTTGTTCTTCCTTTTTCAACATGTCCTTGTTTGGTCTGCCGATTTATTGCCTTTTCAGCTCTAATTTCGGCCGGTCAATGCTACTGCCACTCACATTAAACGCCAGTTTGTTACTCCTCACTTGACCTAGTCCTCCTCCTTCAACTCCTTCTCCTCCTCCTTCTCCTCCTCCTTCTCCTCCTACACCTCTCCCTCTTTCCATTCCACCTCTTTCCTCCTCTTCCCTTCTCTATTCAAAATCATCCATCTACTGTTTCTCCTCCCGCTCCTCTTCATACCCGTCCTACTCTACCATCATCACCTTCTACTCCTCCTCCTCCTTCTTCTCATCATCCTCATTTATCTCCTCCTCCTCATCATCATCATTATCTCTTTCCTCCTTCTGTACCACTTTTTTCTTCACCATCACTACCTCTTCTCTCCCTCCTCCTGCAGCTACTACTCTTCCATCTCCTCCTCCTCCTCCTTCTTCTACACATTCTCCACTTCCTCATCCAACTACTCATTCACCTCTTGCTCATCATCTTCCTCCTTCTCCAAACTCTCCTCTCCATTATCCACCTCATCCTTCTGCTCCTCCACAACCTTCTTCTACACCTCCTCCTCCTCCTCCTCCTTCTCCTCCTCCTCCTCATCCTCAAAACAATTTTCCGCAACCTCCTCCATGATAGTACTGCAATTACCAATCGTTTTAAAATCGTTACATTTGTCCTATTCATTGGTGCAACTCATATACATGTATATACACATTATATACACTCGTATATGTATATATCTAGTATATACTCGTATCTATATGTATATAAAGTGTTGGTTGTATCGTTTGCTGATCGCTTATCGATGTCTAGACATTGTACATACAAATTGTTACAGTTGTACTCTACTAAGGTCCACGTTTTAATAGCGTGATTGATTAGCAATGGTACGGCTATCCTTGTCTATCATTCAACGAAACGGATAGCGCTGTCTCTTTCTCGCTTTGCTCTGTAGCCAGATCGTCTTTTAACAATGTAGAATCGATAATTAATCAACAAAACATCCCATTTTAATTATGAAAATTCATTATGAAATTATTGAAAGGTTTTATTTTTTGCTTAATAAAATATAATTGATTATCTTACCTTTCGGCAGTTGCATTGTTGTAAAAAGTACAACAGTGTCAGTTTTTTTTGCACAAAACTATTGAATGGGCTGGTGTTAGTGAATGAGTCACCTATGCATTCCAAAACTTCCCCTCATCACTCCACTGAGTTGCAGTATCAACCGAGCAATGGTTCAGTCTAGGTGTCATTTAGTCGCGACAGTGCATAAGATAGGGAAAGACTGTATACGGGGACTTTAAACGAACCAATAACACAGAATTGATGGCTTTGATTGTTGTACCTTATTGGGCTATGAAATGGTAATCATCCAAATGTTCATAGGCGTAAAATAATCCAAGAAGATAGAAAAAGTAATCATACAATTAATTAATATATTTTGACAGTAAACAGAGTACATAACACTTGGAAAATTGGATGTTGTACAAAATACAACACGCGACTGCTCGTGTGATTGAGTAGGGCGCGACTACCGGAAGGTTAAACGTGAATGAACAGTAAATATTGCATTAATTAACCTCTATCAGCTACTGTCTATAGAAGGCATTGACAAGACAGAGAATCGGCAGCGTTGTTCTCATATCTTTCTCCGCTTCCATTATAACGTGGACCTCACTGTACATGGAAATTCTAGTTGTCAATATTTGCAGCAGCAGAAGTCTTCGGGTTGATTTACAGCATTTAATTTGGATTCCGTTTAATAATAATATCATTGACTAGCTGTCAGGCTCGCTTCGCTCGCCATATCGGTTTAGCCAGATATGGCTAATTTTATCTGGACCCCCGACTGGGTCGTCCAAAAATGAGATCAGCGGGCTCGCTCCGCTCGCCTGCATGTAGACCTCAGCGGAACCTCTGTACTGAATTTGAACGTATTATGTCAATTTGATCTCGAAATACACCTGTTACTATATCGGCGTATCTTTGGCGAACAATGCACCTCAGCTAAACCTGTGTACTGAATTTTTTTCAAAAGATTTCCATCAATTATTGAAAAAGGTGAGGGAAAGCAGAAAAGCTGAGAAAACGCTAATTTTGGCTAACTGGATAAATTGGTATTTAGGAGTTCCTGGATAAATGCATTTCAATCTTCAACTTGGTGCCAACCTAACAAAGTCAACTCAACTTAATGTCAACCTGACAAAATTTTTAATTTAGTTACCAGAACAACTGTTTCGAAGAGGTACTCTCTCTAGCTTATAGTTCTATATTAACATATGGTATGGACATTTCAATTATAATTTTAAGATATTGGAATAAGAAGAATATACATGCTAAAAGAACTTAAACCATAAAAAACCACCCTTAGAGTTGAAATATCGCCGAAAGATTTATTAGTGCGCCTCTAGAGGGCCAACTGAACATACCTACCAAATTTGAACGTTTTTGGTCCGGTAGATTTTTAGTTCTGCGAGTGAGTGAGTCAGTCAGTGAGTGAGTGCCATTTCGCTTTTATATATATAGATTCTTTGGAAATTGAATAGATGCATTATCTCAGTAATTTCCATCTATACTTGATAACTTGAATGACGTCATTCTATGGCGAATCATTTCCTTGCGAGGGCTGAATTTGACTTGCGAAAATTCTAGGACAAGTCCTTGTAATTGAATAGTATTTCGAACAGAATTATCATGAATTAATGACAAACTTGATTAGTTGACAAACAACTAACTGCATAATATAATTATTGACAGACTGAATCATTCATTGTTCAAGCAAGGTGGGGATTGAGGACGTAAAGCATTAGTAGTATAGAACGTTGATAAGAATAGCTAATCAATAGACAATAACATTTCCAGTGGAACTATTCTTATTGTTTTCACATCTATTCCAATCATAAATAAACACTAATTTACGCAAATTCGAGAGCACTTGACAAAAGTTCCATCTCTCGGTTTTCCATCCCACTATTTCAACATCCAAGGAAAACTTTCTTATTCTTTTTTCTTCTTCTACATTTCCACTTTATTCTTTTCCTGTTTCTTCTTCTTCTTCTTCTTCTTATCCTCCTTCTTCTTCTTCTTCTTCTTCTTCTTCGTCGTCTTCTTCTTCGTCTTCATTGTCTTCTTCTTCGTCTTCGGCGTCTTCTTCTTCATCTTCGTCGTCTTCTTCTTCATCTTCGTCGTCTTCTTCTTCGCCATCGTCGTCTTCTTCTTCTTCGTCTTCGTCGTCTTTGTAGTCTTCGTCGTCTTCTATTTCTTCGTCTTCTTCTTCTACCACTTCTTCTTCTCTCCCTTACTCTTCTCTCACTTCTTGTTACCCTTCTTCATCATTTTCTCTTCCATGTTCATGTCCGTTCTTCATTTTACCCTTCTTCGAATATTATTCTCTTCTCCTTAATATTTTCGTCTTTCTTCTTCTCCTTCTCCTTCTTCTTTCACATCGACTCCCCTCATTGAAAACTTCGTCTCCTACCTCTTCCTCTTCCTCACCTACTTCCCTCCCCTCTCTATCCTCCTTCTCCACATCGAAAATAGCTCATCGCAATACAAAAAGTTGCTTATTGTCTTGTCTGGCTGCTAGACAAGAAGGAAGTTATTATCTCACTCTGTCTATGCAGTCAGCTATCATGGAGTGAACTGCATTTCTTAAACTGAGAGAGAGAAATTTACAACTATTTATAAGAGAACGAGACACGAGTAGTTTGGAAATAGGAAAAGAAAGAGTTAAGAAGTTTGTTATAAGAGATAAGATAGTCAAGTAGTTTGTAATAAGAGAGAAAGAGAGAGTCGAATAGTTTAATAAGAGAAAAGAGAGACGAGTGGTTTGTAATAATAGAGAAAGAGAGACAAGTGGTTTTTAATAAGAGAGAAAGAGAGAGTCAAATAGTTATTAAGAGAAAAGAGAGACAAGTGGTTTGTAATAAGAAAGAGAGACAACTAGTTTTTGATAAGAGAGAAAGAGAGAGTCAAATGGTTTCAAATAAGAGGAAGCCTGCATGTAGACCTCAGCGGAACCTCTGTACTGAATTTGAACGTATTATGTCAATTTGATCTCGAAATACACCTGTTACTATATCGGCGTATCTTTGGCGAACAATGCACCTCAGCTAAACCTGTGTACTGAATTTTTTTCAAAAGATTTCCATCAATTATTGAAAAAGGTGAGGGAAAGCAGAAAAGCTGAGAAAACGCTAATTTTGGCTAACTGGATAAATTGGTATTTAGGAGTTCCTGGATAAATGCATTTCAATCTTCAACTTGGTGCCAACCTAACAAAGTCAACTCAACTTAATGTCAACCTGACAAAATTTTTAATTTAGTTACCAGAACAACTGTTTCGAAGAGGTACTCTCTCTAGCTTATAGTTCTATATTAACATATGGTATGGACATTTCAATTATAATTTTAAGATATTGGAATAAGAAGAATATACATGCTAAAAGAACTTAAAACCATAAAAAACCACCCTTAGAGTTGAAATATCGCCGAAAGATTTATTAGTGCGCCTCTAGAGGGCCAACTGAACATACCTACCAAATTTGAACGTTTTTGGTCCGGTAGATTTTTAGTTCTGCGAGTGAGTGAGTCAGTCAGTGAGTGAGTGCCATTTCGCTTTTATATATATAGATTCTTTGGAAATTGAATAGATGCATTATCTCAGTAATTTCCATCTATACTTGATAACTTGAATGACGTCATTCTATGGCGAATCATTTCCTTGCGAGGGCTGAATTTGACTTGCGAAAATTCTAGGACAAGTCCTTGTAATTGAATAGTATTTCGAACAGAATTATCATGAATTAATGACAAACTTGATTAGTTGACAAACAACTAACTGCATAATATAATTATTGACAGACTGAATCATTCATTGTTCAAGCAAGGTGGGGATTGAGGACGTAAAGCAAGAATAGTAGTATAGTACGTTGATAAGAATAGCTAATCAATAGACAATAACTATTCAGTGGAACTATTCTTATTGTTTTCACATCTATTCCAATCATAAATAAACACTAATTTACGCAAATTCGAGAGCACTTGACAAAAGTTCCATCTCTCGGTTTTCCATCCCACTATTTCAACATCCAAGGAAAACTTTCTTATTCTTTGGTCTTCTTCTACATCTCCACTTCATTCTTCTTCTTCTCTTCTTCTCCTTCTTCTTCTTCTTCTTCTTCTTCTTCTTCTTCTTCTTCTTCTTCTTCGTCGTCTTCTTCTTCGTCTTCATTGTCTTCTTCTTCGTCTTCGGCGTCTTCTTCTTCATCTTCGTCGTCTTCTTCTTCATCTTCGTCGTCTTCTTCTTCGCCATCGTCGTCTTCTTCTTCTTCGTCTTCGTCGTCTTTGTAGTCTTCGTCGTCTTCTATTTCTTCGTCTTCTTCTTCTACCACTTCTTCTTCTCTCCCTTACTCTTCTCTCACTTCTTGTTACCCTTCTTCATCATTTTCTCTTCCATGTTCATGTCCGTTCTTCATTTTACCCTTCTTCGAATATTATTCTCTTCTCCTTAATATTTTCGTCTTTCTTCTTCTCCTTCTCCTTCTTCTTCTTCTTCTCTTCTTCTCCTTCTTCTTTCACATCGACTCCCCTCATTGAAAACTTCGTCTCCTACCTCTTCCTCTTCCTCACCTACTTCCCTCCCCTCTCTATCCTCCTTCTCCACATCGAAAATAGCTCATCGCAATACAAAAAGTTGCTTATTGTCTTGTCTGGCTGCTAGACAAGAAGGAAGTTATTATCTCACTCTGTCTATGCAGTCAGCTATCATGGAGTGAACTGCATTTCTTAAACTGAGAGAGAGAAATTTACAACTATTTATAAGAGAACGAGACACGAGTAGTTTGGAAATAGGAAAAGAAAGAGTTAAGAAGTTTGTTATAAGAGATAAGATAGTCAAGTAGTTTGTAATAAGAGAGAAAGAGAGAGTCGAATAGTTTAATAAGAGAAAAGAGAGACGAGTGGTTTGTAATAATAGAGAAAGAGAGACAAGTGGTTTTTAATAAGAGAGAAAGAGAGAGTCAAATAGTTATTAAGAGAAAAGAGAGACAAGTGGTTTGTAATAAGAAAGAGAGACAACTAGTTTTTGATAAGAGAGAAAGAGAGAGTCAAATGGTTTCAAATAAGAGGAAAGAGAGACAAGTGGTTTTCAATCAGAGAGAAAGAGAACCAACTAGTCTGTGATTGATTGATTGATTGATTGAGTACTTTATTTATGTAGATTACAATATATACTGGCTTATACACTTATATACAATAGCTTACAATACAGCAAAATTATAGATGAATTTACATAATATAGACTAAGAAAATAATTATTGAACTGTATATGATATGAAAAAGTAATTTGTAATATAATAACTATAGATAATTATATTGTTATGCATCTACATAAATTGGCGGAGCTTTGGACATAGCCTATCAATGTCCATTCTTCGGAAAGAATATTAAAAATATCCTCCCCACTAACTCTCTACCAGAGTGATAAGAGAGAGAGAGAGAGAGACAAGAGTAGTTTGTAATAGGAGATAAGAGAAACAAGTAGTTTGTAATAAGAGAGAAAGAGAATCAACTAGTTTGTGATAAGATAGAAAGATATACAAGTTGCTTGTAATAAGAGAGATGAGATACAAATAGTCTTCAATGTTAGAGAATAGTAGCTGTACTCAAAGGGAGAGAGAAGTTTTGTTCTCAAAGAGAAAGAACGGTTGTATTCCTCTTGAATGTAACCCCGCTAGAAAACCGCTGCTTCTTGACAAAGAGCCAATAACAAAACTTCAGCGAACTACACTATAAGTAGTCTATCATTCTTCAACTGAATTGAGTTTCCTTCCTGTAAACGACAGATGGAAGCTGGTGAATTTGCACATTATTGCTAGATAGTCCAGTCACTATATACATTGGTGCATGCAATTTATATTGTAGTTCTGATTTTCTAATATATTATTTGGGTACATAAGAGAAGTCCAGAACCAATTTCTCCATGCAAATTTCCTTGTGCTAGATACAGGGTGGCCCAAAAACCTCGTATTTTCGGCTCATTTTCGAGTTTTCAGCTATTTCTGCCAAATCTCGCAATCGGACAGAAAAATTTGCTCTCACCCTTTTTTTAGATCATGATTTTGAAATTTGATCATAATGAAACAATAAATTTTTCATTTTCCAACCGAATTTGACTTATGATGCATGATTTTGGACCACCTTGACGAGCCGAGAAGAATGAAGTATAGTACGATGAAATCTGAGCATTGTGTCAAAAGTGTTTGAAATTTTGATCCCTTAGGGTGTCCGTAAGCGTGCCTCTCCACTAGGAAATACTGAAATTAAGTGCATCTAGCGGGTGATTCTCATAGAACATGATCTCATGAAGTCATGTCATTGTGCGAAATATCAATGTGAGGACAATGTAGTTGGTGATGATGGTTGAAGCTGGAAATTAGGTGTTTTTCACAATACAAGGAGCAGGTGTACCTGGAAATCTATTTGAGATAGAGCGCTCTCCCTGATCTCAGATTGTAGAGCACAAAAATACGCCCAGAGGGATTCTGAATTATACATCTGAATGTTAACAATCGGAAGATTGTTGATCAAAAACTAAAATTCATCAAAATTGATTTTTCCTTCAAATTTCACTCATTTTCGAAAAATCATAACTCAGTACTCATTGGAGATGGAGAGTTTCGAATTATCTCTTTCTATGATCTAAAAAAAAGCTAGAGCAAATTTTTCTGTCCGATTACGAGATTTGGCAGAAATAGCTGAAAACTCGAAGATGAGCCGAAAATACGAGGTTTTTGGTCCACTCTGTATCTAGCACAAGGAAATTTTGCATGAAGAAATTGGTTCTGGACTACTCTTATGTACCCAAATAATATATTGAAAAATCAGAACTGCAATATAAATTGCATGCACACCCCCTTTTTTATGTCTTTATTGACTGGACTAAGATAATATAAAATCGTAGCTCAGTGGTTCTGATCAATCAACGCTGTTTAATTAAAATGTTTCGGTTTCCAATATTGAAACCCTTATTTCACGTGTGCTGGAAACGAGAAGTTATCTTCAACTAGAGTCAGTATAAGAGTTCAAGACCTGTATAACAGTCTGTAGATCAGTTCGGTTTCAAGAGCATCCAAGGATGTTCTCTGTGAAATTACGTCATCTAACAGCCAACAGATCGTCTATTCGTTTTAATAGTTCACGTTGACATCTAAAAGATAATGCAGATGAATGGCATCATCTTACGATGCTCATTATTATTATCTTTATTATATTAAAGCTGCAAATGATAAAAAAAATCACAATCAATACTGATTTTTGTCTCGGAAAACCCACCTCAAAATCAGTCAGAAAACACATTGGAGGCTACAGGACAACCTCCAAATCAAGAAAATTCCACCACTATGGCACCCCTAGAGCTCCCCAGATTTTTTCGACACATTTAAATCAGCCTCGCACAGAAAATTCGATGGAAGCTTTTTTGTTCAGCTCTCGGAAATGAGTATAATATAAATTCGATGGAAGCTTTTTTGTTCAGCTCTCGGAAATGAGTTTATATTCATGGTTGAATTCAGACCAAATTCAAATGGCGACCCAGGAGAGGAGGTTTTCATAAAAAATTTGAAGTTTTCCCAAATTTGAAAAATTCTCAGCCAAAACTGAGTTCCCTGTGAAAAGTGGATACCGGATTTGTTGCATAGTATCATAGAGAAACAATAGCTCAAGTAGATATCCCATGGTATAGGGAGTTTATGTCGCAACTTTAACTGTTATCTCAAGCCCATAGTCCACGTAGTTCTTTCCCGTGAAGCTATGTGACGTTGGTAGTCTCTCATATTGTGCCGTTCTCACACTCTCACCCCAAAAAAACCGTAAAAATCTACAAAAATCGACAGTAATCGGCTTCAGATAACAGTAAAAGTTGCGACATAAATGCCCTATACCATGGGATATCTACTTGAGCTATTGCTTCTCTATGATAGTATACTGGTGGCTACGGGATAACCTTCAGACCTTGAAAATTCTGCCCCCTGGCACCCCTGGGTCCCTCAAAATATTTGGGAATCATTTGATGATGATGATTCAACAAAGTTTGGCTGCTCGTAAGACTCTTATAGAACTAATGACAGTTATTATTATTATTATTAAACGAAAATCCAAATTAAATGCTGTAATTAACCCCGAAGACTTCTGCTTCTGCAAATATTGACAACAGGGTAAACAGCTAGATAGAAATTCGATGAGCTAGTATTCAAAAGTTTTTTGTCAGCCGGGAATATTTTGATAATAATAATTAATTTTGAATGAAAAAGAGTAAGAAATTGTCAAAAACCACAGATTTATTGATACTTAGAAAGACCAGTTTCAGTTATTACACCATTGTCAATCTTCAAAAGTTTTTTGTCAGCCGGGAATATTTTGATAATAATAATTAATTTTGAATGAAAAAGAGTAAGAAATTGTCAAAAACCACAGATTTATTGATACTTAGAAAGACCAGTTTCGGTTATTACACCATTGTCAATCTCTGATAAACTAAAACTAAATACAAGAGCAGCAGAATTTATACTAGTAGGCGAGTACTGCTATTGGTCAAGGGCATGAACGCCTGCCATTGGCCCAGCTAGAGAGTCTCCTCCCATTTTGTCACACCGTTGAGTGGGAGGAGACTGTCTAGCTGGGCCAATGGCAGGCGTTCATGCCCTTGACCAGTAGCAGTACTCGCCTTCTTCTTCTTCTTCTGGTGCCTATCCGTTACCGAATGTTGGCAATCATTCTGACAATTATAACCTTGTTGACAGCCGCTCTAAAAAGTTCCGGGATGGACACTGCAAACCATGTTCTCAAGTTCTTTAACCAGGAAATTCGTCTCCTGCCAAGAACTTTACCCTGTAGTACACATTTCAACAACTGATATCCAGTTCCATTCCTCATAATGTGTCCCAGATACTCCAATTTTCTTCTCTTGACAGTGTACATTATTTCCGTCTTCTTATTGAGTTGTTGAAGAACCCTGTTGTTGGAAATTTTGTCCATCCATGATATTTTCAGGATTCGTCTATAGGTCCACATCTCGAACGCTTCAAGTTTCTTTGTTGTTGTTTCAGTACTCGCCTACTAGTATAAATTCTGCTGCTCTTGTATTTAGTTTTAGTTTATCAGAGATTGACAATTGTGTGATAACCGAAACCGGTCTTTCAAAGTATCAATAAATCTGTGGTTTTCGACAATTTTTTAGTCTTTTTCATTCAATATGAATAATTACCACAATATCAACTTCTCAACTACACAAAAAATAATAATTAATTAATTAGCTTTTGAATAATAGCAATATCTCAGTAATTTCCATCTGTAGACTGATGACAGTCATTGTAAACGTGATTCTGGTCCAAATTGAATGTGGTTTCTATCAAGTCACAAGATAGCGACACCAATAATGTACAGGCTTTAGGTTTAATGTAAAAATATTACATGTATTTAATGACTATGAAACACGCATCAATTTCAATTCGAAAATGAGTACACTAATTATTATCAATCCATATTTATATAGTATAATCCATATTATTTTTATAGTCTTTTCAATGTTTGGATTTTTCCGAATATTTGTAATTGATTTTATTTAATTTAGGAGTATTTTCTCAATTTAAAAATGATTTCTGTGTGTTTTGAATTGTAAATTGAGTGTGTAATTGAAGAATGTTGAAGTGACACTACTTAACCTAGCAACATTTAGAACAGGGCTCTCCAACCTACGGCCCGGATGATTTTTGTCCGGCCCGCCGAGAGTTATTGCAACATATTTTTAAAAATATATATTTATACACATTTTTGACAACAACTGTGAGTTCAGTAATCTTCTCTTACCAGCCACTCCATTTCTTAATAAGTGTAAAATTAGCTTTAAACAAGCAGCGATCAACCATTGCGAGATATTAGCAAATGGTCTGCACGGACTGTACATGACCCTGTGCGTGCGAGCGAACTGTCTGTGTCTAAATGGGCGGACATTTTAAGTGGAAAACAAATGCAATCTTCTCAATAAAAATAAGTATTCTCTTTTAGCTTGGTAACTTTTTGTAAATTCGTATATTGTTAAGTTGTCTTATTCAAGAATCTTATTACTATTTTGTTTAACTTGCTAAATTCATGCATTCTCAAGTTTTTTATGACCTTTTTACACTCAATAAATTGGACTTTGTATTAAAATGAAATTAATTGGTTTGTTTCTTCCTGTGTTTCAATTGAACTTACTTAAAACTCCTCATATTATTTTAATGGATATTTATAATAATTATACACCCCCCAAAACCCCGTCGTGTGTGTCCCCACTCATGATAATTTTTTCGTCGTCGATGGAAGTGAGTGAGCGCGAGTTCATGTGTGTGGGACTGTGTCAAAATTATGACTCAGCTGTTGAACTTTTGTAATCATTCAATCAGGTACTTAGTGCCAGTTACAAAAAAGCTGGGTTATTTTCAATCCTGATTAATTCCAGTAGATCCATTTTTTTGAAATAGTATTCTCTGATTTGGTTCACGTGAAGTTGATCAGGATTAAAATTTAACCGGCTTTTGTGCAACTGGTTCTTTGCGAGGGAAATTTTTGCATTCCTCTGGGAATTAATCTCAATTTACTGTGATTAGATAGAATGTTTTTATAATTTCTTCTTTCGTAATAAATTTTTTATGCTTTTGTACTCCAGAGCGAAGCTCGGTCCCCGATATTAGTTCATGAAACATAGAAGACTTTTTGTGTATTTGAGAAGTTGATATTGTGGTAATTATTCATATTGAATGAAAAAGACTAAGAAATTGTCAAAAACCACTGATTTATTGATAATTAGAAAGACCGGCTTCAAACATTGACAATGGTGTAATAACCGAAACCGGTCTTTCTAATTATCAATAGATCAGTGGTTTTTTGACAATTTCTTAGTCTTTTTCATTCAATAAGAACATAAAAGACTATATATAATTGATATTATATTACAGTATTGATCTTGAATCGAAAACATCCATATTGGAGCATAGACTGCTATGTTACAGCACTACTTCAACCGATGGACATTGCCAACTCGACAATGTTATTTCAGTTTCAAGGTTGACGATTTCGGTTTGCACGTCAGTCGAGTCAGATTGGATAAGTGCTTTCGACTGTTCGCTCAATTTCAGCTGAAATTTGCCTGAAATCGAGTTCAAAGCCAGTAAAATGTAGCTGGGTTCGTATTTGGGGACGCATTTACACACATGTCGCTGTTAAGTGGTGGAAAAGACATTACTGTCCTAACTTCGTTACGCTACAAATAATAGAAAGTCATTCCGTTCTATTTAGGAACAGACTACAGTTCAATGTTGTACGTACATTTCATAATTGAAAATTTTTTGATTGATTGATGTACGATGTACAGATTGTGATTGAACAAGCGTTAGCGAGTTCTCACTTTTGATTTACTTAAGTCGTTGTCCATCTGTTTATACGTTCGTTCAACTTGTATGTATAAAATGAAGTTGAAAGTTTTTCACGAATCTAAAAATGTCGCATGAGAAAGTTAATAAGCTAAGAAATCTGGTGTGGCGCACTCACACAACTCCCCTTGCCGTTATGAAAATTTATCACCTGACGCTTGTGTTCACGCGCATCTCAAGTCTACTATTCAAAGATCTGAGCCAGCGGGTGACAGGACAATAACGCTGGATACACACGAAGTCTGCTATCTCTTCATAGTGAATGATTTAGTAGAACAGTTGCCAACAGTTTGCAATTTATTGAATAATCACATTTTCTTAAATTTCAAGCTTATTTTCAATTCTAGGTGAAAATGTTACTCAACATTAATTGAAGAGATTTTCATGCTCAATCTTTTCGACTTAGAATTTTCTGTTTAAATTGTATCTGAAGCCTGATAATAGTGAATTTAAAATCAAACTTCGCATAGACCGTGTGGAGCTCCCGAAATTTCTACAGATATGAGACTTGTGGCAGTTGATAGAGCTTATCAATGACTATTCTAGGTATAAATTTGATCAGAATCGTTGGAGCCGCTTTTGAGAAAATCGCGAAAAACTCTGTTTTTGACAACATTTTTGCAATTTTAGCCGCCATCTTGAATTGCATTTGATCGAAATTGTTCGTGACGGATCCTTATAGTGTAAGGACCTTAAGTTCCAAATTTCGAGTCATTCCGTTAATCGGGAGATGAGATATTGTGTACAGCATGCCATTCATCTTGAAAGTGTAGAAATTTAGAAATTGCGGTACCTTAATTTTTTTCGGAAAGAAATACTTTCCCTACCTATGGTAATAGGGCAAGGAAAGTAGAAATTCTTTATTTTTGGGTAGACAAGTTTTGTTAACGAGAAAGTTCTAGATAAAAAGATGAACTTAAATTTTCAAAATTCAAATTTTATTTATTCGAGTAAGTTACAATACATTCTGGTTTATACACGAATCTACAATAAATTACAGTACAACAGCCAAAAATGCAACAAATTTCACATATTATGAAAACATATTAATTACAATGAAGATTGAATGCAACATTAGAATATTGATAATATAGTATTGTAATGTAACTACATAAATCAGCGGTGTTTCAACAATGAATAAATGATAATTTCAATGAATAAATATACACCCCACTACAAATTATATGTGTTGGGGTATAAGTAATTAGTTGCTTATTGCGTGTTTCATTCCTACATTTTTTCTCTTGATAAACTAATGCATTGCAATAAATCAATCCTGATAAATCTGATCCATTGCAATATTTTGTATTCATATAATATGCACTGAACACATGCTGAAATCGAGCACAAGGTCTACTGTACTACAGCAATACCTACTATTACTTCAAGTAATATACTTTAAGTATATCCTACAAGTATATACTTTAAGTATAGCCTACATCACGACTGCAGTTCCCCCACTCAAATGGCATGTAAACTCCAATACAGAGTGACGAACCTTCTGTCTACTAACGTTGGGTTATAGGCATATTTTTAATCCATCAACATTTCAGTAGATCAAGTTTCCAGTTTGACAAGTTTTTTTTGAATAATTAGGGATTCCATTTCAGCCTATTCACACCAATCTGTCAACATTCATTTAAAGGGTAGCATAGGGCTTCCATTCCCATGTAATGCTGACAGTATAAAGTGAATTCCACTGTAATACTCTTTCATTAAAACCCACTAATTAATCGAGTTCAAAATCAATTATTGCTTGCCGTTCTAGTTACAGAAAATCGGAACCATTGTTATGCAATTTTTCAGATTTCCTCTGAACTGTTTGCATACTAACTTTTGCTGATTATATCTGTTTCTGTACAAATACAGATATAACGAGCTGATTAAAAGTTGAATGCGTGGTGCAAAAGTCTGTATACAGCTCTATAAATATGAATGAAGCAGGACCACCTCTTCATAATAATAATCCAATGACCAACACAGAATGAATGGGAGACAATACAGATTTCGATTTGCATGCAAATCAATAATGGTGGCTGTGGAGTAGGAGAAGCCAATTGTGAAAGCCCATATCAATGAAGTCTATGGGCAATCAGTTAAGCGCTGTGATATAAATGGCATGGCAATTATTTTATCCAATAGTGGGCACAAAACGCATACATTTAGAGAAAACAGGTAGGTTCATGATGCCTGGATATTATGAAGGGAGGAATTAACATGTTGAAGAACATGATCAACGCATCAAAACTACTCAACTGATTAACTTGAAATTTTGCATGAGGATTAGGTACTCATTTACTGAGGATAGTTGTAAGCCCATTTCCATAATATTCAATAATGAATCTTTGAAATTTTTTAATCAATTTGTAATTTATAAAGTATCATAACCAATCAAATAGTTTCTCTGTTGTTAATTTTTTCAGTTCTCGATACTTTTAATATCAGCATGGAACTATAAAACTGGATTCAATCTATCTCTTTTCTGTATAGGGCTACTTTTTTATAGAAATAGGAAGAAATAAAAATCTCAGTACCCTTTTTGAATTATTTAATCACAACATGTTTCGGACATTGATGCCATTTTCAAGTGATATGAAGTAAATAAATAAATACTGCTGGAAGATTCTTATTTTGATCATATGTGTCACGTTATTTCTTATAATTAATAACGATTAGCCTCCTGCTTGGCATCAATCGGTAGAGCATGAGAAATATTTCAATAATTATAAAATCTGATCGTGGGTTTACTAGGATACAATCTCATAAATATCCTTATAGGCCCAGACATGAGCTTTCACAATAATACTGATAACTTATAAAAAAATATATATATATAAAACTTATATCCTATAGTATTGAGGAATAAAATGAATCGTACACCATAAAAAAGTTGATACATATATTAACAAATATCTCAAAAAATAAATCAAAGCAAAAAATATATAGAGCGACAAAATATATATAATATAACAAGAAACGAAATCAATAAAATATCACAGTTTAATACTATTTTTTAAGTTCTATAGCACGAAATGCTACCATGTGCTTTCATTTCATGATCATATGCATTTATTTGCATGTAGCTTCAATATCAACCTGCTGATACTTGTCGACTTGGACAATTCTATTTCACTATAAATTTCTTAAATCAGAGCATGATAAATTGACAAATCAATAATCCAAATATATAATAAATTCTATGGTCTCCAATAGATTTCTTTATAATAAATATTTTTATCTCAGAGTGCGAGATTCGGCACCTGACGGAATAGATAGATCAATTCATCTAGTGAATCAGAGCTACATTATATTATCGCAAATTATATTATAAAATTTAATGATCATATGAATATTGTATCAACAGCCTAGAACTTAGTATTCCTTGATTGATGTATCCTTGGACATATGAATTCACTCGTTACTATCTAATAAAATACCTTTTATATAATCTTTAAACTTGCGCAAGTATTTTTACCAATTTCTTAATTTATGAAACCCTTTCGACGAGCTAGCTTTGATTCTTATTTCATTTCGAAGCACTGAGGGCGCCCTATCACTATTTCAAATATTATTCACTCACGTGCTGGAATTCTCTATGAGCTGCTGATGGCGATCCAAACTCCGGGTGGTCCTGGACTATTTGTAGCCGAAGTCGTCTCTTCCAAGGAGTTAAAAAATTATTTAAAAATGACTTCTGCTTTACATTAGCATCACAAAGTCTTATGAAAAGATTTAAATATTCGATTTACTTTAAGTTATTAAAAGGTATAGTAAGATATTACGCTCTATATTTTTTGGTGACATCTCATGGTGGTCGTTGGCAGGCAAGTGTGGAGTTCTCTTTTCTGATTTACAATTTTTCATTTCCGATTTCCAAATTTACATAAAATTTAAATAATCTGTTCCTCCGCCATTCATGGCTCAAATAGACTGTACCAAACTATTAAATTATTACTTATGTTACATCTTTAATAATTTATTTGCCTTCGGCCGTATCCAAAACATAAACTGTACAATAATAATTCATAAATTCTTATCATTTGTAGAAATATATACAAATATATTTGAATTGGCTCACTATTGCCGCCTATCAATCGCTACCATTTGATTGGTGCATGCAAATTATTATAGTATTCATGCGCCTAGTAACCTCCTACTTCCTTAATACATTTAATTATTTTTGTTTGGGTTTTTTAATATGCTTTTTACATGCAAAGTAATTTTTTACAGATTATAAGTTGTTTCTCATATTACACTATTTAGCCACGTGAGACCTTTGGTTCCTCAAGTTGAATACTGTTTTGTTACTATAAGTTTCTGCCAAGGTGTTTGGTCAGATTCTACGTTATACGACTCGGTCGATCATTAGGTCACCAATCAGTAGATGTTTTACGCCTAACCTCAAATTTTCAATATTTTATATAATATTATAAGGTAGCAAAAATTATTTTCATTTCAATTCGGCTGTTGTATAATTTAGCCATGATGCCTGATATTATCTAATCTTTAACATTATCATCTTTGGCGATATTAGCCTATTATTTCACTTAGACCTATAAATTTCTTCAAATAGGAATTTTTATTTATCCATTCGGATTTTGAACGTTACATATGTTAGTGTATCCATATGATTTTATAAACTAAAACTATAAATTGTGGATTCAAATTCGCAAGATTCTATCAAAAATGGGGTTATTGGTGTCTAATTGGATTAAGTTTATTATTTTAACTCTGTTTAATTATAAAGCGGCAAAATTAAACAGATACTTATAACAATAAATTGTGGATTTAAATTTGCATGATTCTATCAAAAATGGGGTTATTGGTGTCTTATTGGATTAAGTTTATTATTTTATCTCTGTTTAATTATAAAGCGGCAAAATTAAACAGAGATAAAATTAACATTATCATCTTTGGCGATATTAGCCTATTATTCACTTAGACCTATAAATTTCTTCAAATAGGAATTTTTATTTATCCATTCGGATTTTGAACGTTACATATGTTAGTGTATCCATATGATTTTATAAACTAAAACTATAAATTGTGGATTCAAATTCGCAAGATTCTATCAAAAATGGGGTTATTGGTGTCTAATTGGATTAAGTTTATTATTTTAACTCTGTTTAATTATAAAGCGGCAAAATTAAACAGATACTTATAACAATAAATTGTGGATTTAAATTTGCATGATTCTATCAAAAATGGGGTTATTGGTGTCTTATTGGATTAAGTTTATTATTTTATCTCTGTTTAATTATAAAGCGGCAAAATTAAACAGAGATAAAATAATAGACTTAATCCCATTAGACACCAATAACCCCATTTTTTGATAGAATCATGCGAATTTAAATCCACAATTTATAGTTTTAGTTCATAAAATCATATGAATACACTAACATATGATCAAAATAAGAATCTTCCAGCAGTATTAATTTATTTACTTCATATCACTTGAAAATGGCATCAATGTCCGAAACATGTTGTCATTAAATAATTCATAGTCAATATGTAAATAAAATCATATGAATACACTAACATATGATCAAAATAAGAATCTTCCAGCAGTATTAATTTATTTACTTCATATCACTTGAAAATGGCATCAATGTCCGAAACATGTTGTCATTAAATAATTCATAGTTATAATTCATGAACAATTTATAGTTTCAGCTCATAAAATCATATGAATACACTAACATATGATCAAAATAAGAATCTTCCAGCAGTATTAATTTATTTACTTCATATCACTTGAAAATGGCATCAATGTCCGAAACATGTTGTCATTAAATAATTCATAGTTATAATTCATGAACAATTTATAGTTTCAGCTCATAAAATCATATGAATACACTAACATATGATCAAAATAAGAATCTTCCAGCAGTATCTATTTATTTACTTCATATCACTTGAAAATGGCATCAATGTCCGAAACATGTTGTCATTAAATATTCATAGTTATAATTCATGAACAATTTATAGTTTCAGCTCATAAAATCATATGAATACACTAACATATGATCAAAATAAGAATCTTCCAGCAGTATTAATTTATTTACTTCATATCACTTGAAAATGGCATCAATGTCCGAACATGTTGTCATTAAATAATTCATAGTTATAATTCATGAACAATTTATAGTTTCAGCTCATCCCTCGTTCCGCCCTCGTACCACCATCGAACCACAGTCGCTCCGCCCATGCACCCATCATGAACGTTACGGAAGATGTTAGATCTTCTCGCGTTCCCCGGTCGAACACTCTTGCTCGCCGGTCGATCATCAATCGCTCTGCTGGAGTGACGTTCGGTTGCGGAGCAGAGCGAAAGTCTGTACGCACCTTTACACACACACACACACACACACACACACACACACACACACACACACACACACATACAGTCCAATACCCAAAAACCACTTTTTTGGACTCAGGGGACCTTGAAACGTATAGAAATTTGGAAATTGGGGTACCTTAATTTTTTTCGGAAAGCAATACTTTCCTTACCTATGGTAATAGGGTAAAATCTTAGTACCCTTTTTGAATTATTTAATGACATCATGTTTCGGACATTGATGCCATTTTCAAGTGATATGAAGTAAATGAATAAATACTGCTGGAAGATTCTTATTTTGATCATATGTTAGTGTATTTATATGATTTTATGAACTAAAACTATTATTGTGGATTTGAATTTGCATGATTCTAACAAAAATGGGGTTATTGGTGTCTAATTGGATTAAGTTTATTATTTTATCTCTGTTTAATTATAAAGCGGCAAAATTAAACATATACTTATAACTGTAATGGAAGCAATTGAAAGTAGTGTTATTGAAATTAGTGAAAATTGAACGTAATATTTTATTTGCTGGCTGCCTAGCATAGGCTACGGAAAGCTTGCATTTTTTCAACCGATGGACGAGGTGAGGATCTTTCTCAGGGTTGGGAACTGCTTAACTTGTATCCCAGCCTGGGAAAGATAGTTTCCATCCACTCGTCCCATCAACAGTTTCCGGCTTTTCTTCCCCCCTGCCGTAGTCTAGTTTCCACGTGTAGGCCTAGGAAGAGTCGGAACTGAGACAAAAATTGCATTCTTTCCGTGCACTCTTGTTTTAACCGTTGAAGCGAACACAGCGCGCTCAGACATCAACTCTTTTCGGGAGTGTGGACCACCAAAATCATCGTTTAATGGATTTCTTCAGCGTCTTCATTATGGGTGAGTCCCGAAATTAATCTTACTCAAATGACAAGGGGCGATCGAACTTTATTTGCATAACGATAGGTTTTTTCTTGTTTATTTGGACCATTCCAAATCTCTTTCAATGTTTTTTTTTTGTATTAGGCTAGGCAGCCAGAGTAGAGTCAAAATTGATGTAAAAATTTGGTAGAGAAAATGTTTAAATACAACAAATTTTCATAGAGTAAAAATTAGCTTTCTTTAACCACGTCTACCCTTTGGTAAAAGCAGTTCATTAATATCTAATCTACCCGAGAAATTACATAACTATAAATTGTGGATTTAAATTTGCATGATTCTATCAAAAATGGGGTTATTGGTGACTAATTGGATTAAGTTTATTATTTAATCTCTGTTTAATTATAAAGCGGCAAAATTAAACAGAGATAAAATAATAGACTTAATCCCATTATACACCAATAACCCCATTTTTGATAGAATCATGCGAATTTAAATCCACAATTTATAGTTTTAGTTCATAAAATCATATGATTACACTAATGATCAAAATAAGAATCTTCCAGCAGTATTTATCTATTTACTTCATATCACTTGAAAATGGCATCAATGTCCGAAACATGTTGTCATTAAATAATTCAAAAAGGGTACTAAGATTTTTATTTTTCTTTCTATTTGGATTCAATCTATTTGTGTTTCTAACAGACCCTTGCGGAGCACGGGTAATACCAGCTTTTTATGGAATAATAAACAAGGTACATTAAATTCATTGAACGAGCATAGTGCAATCTATTCCATACTTCTACTATTGAACAATTTCGAATAACTTATTTAGTTGAACTAATCAATAACAAATATCCTTGAATATCAATTGATAATGTTTGAGTTCCGTAAGGAAGTTTGCTAGGTCCCCTCTTGTACCTCCTCTACACATCTGATATACCTCAACCCGACAACGTAACAGTAGCAACATTTGCTGATGACACAGCAGTTTTAATTCATTTACTTCATATCACTTGAAAATGGCATCAATGTCCGAAACATGTTGTCATTAATAATTCATAGTTATAATTCATGAACAATTTATAGTTTCAGCTCATAAAATCATATGAATACACTAACATATGATCAAAATAAGAATCTTCCAGCCGTATTAATTTATTTACTTCATATCACTTGAAAATGGCATCAATGTCCGAAACATGTTGTCATTAAATAATTCATAGTTATAATTCATGAACAATTTATAGTTTCAGCTCATAAAATCATATGAATACACTAACATATGATCAAAATAAGAATCTTCCAGCCGTATTAATTTATTTACTTCATATCACTTGAAAATGGCATCAATGTTCGAAACATGTTGTCATTAAATAATTCAAAAAGGGTACTGAGATTTCTATTTTTCTTTCTATTTGGGTTCAATCTATTTGTGTTTCTAACACACCCTTGGGGAGCACGGGTAATACCAGCTTTTTATGGAATATTAAACAAGGAACATTAAATTCATTGAACGAGCATAGTGGAATCTATTCCATACTTTTACTATTGAACAATTTCGAATAACTTATTTAGTTAAACTAATCAATAACAAATATCCTCGAATAGGCAATCAATTAATAAAGTTCGAGTTTCTTAAGGAAATGTGCTAGGCCCCCTCTTGTACCTCCTCTACACATCTGATATACCTCAACCCGAAAACGTAACAGTAGCAACATTTGCTGATGACACAGCAGTTTTATCAGTTGGCGATACTGATGACGTTTCTACAGAGAAATTGCAGATAGCAGTCAACAGAATCAAACTTCGAGTTCAACAACTTATTTCTGGAACGTTCATACAAATCGGGTTTGTTGGTCAACTAAATTGCCTCACTCCTTCATCCACACTTGATTTTTCCCATTATTCATAGGTTGAAAATTTGGGAAATATAGAATGACCCAGAATAACAGGAACTTTGAAAAAGGCTATAGAACAGAAGTTCCAACTTCAAAAATGATTTAATTCAAACCAATGTAAAGTTCAAGACTTGCCATTGAAGAATATTATTAAAATAGCATTGAAAACAACCAATTTTTCAAGTTCTGGAATCACTAGTTTAAAAACACTGCAGTATCAGATGTTGATGGTCCAGAAGTACTACGATTTTATTTTACTTTCATACTCTTCCATGCATTGGGCACTGATGCTGGAGTTGTCCCTAGGGCAGGTTGACAGAACCAAAATTTTCTTCAATTTCCGAATTTTTGTATAAGGGTCCAAAGATGAGGTTTTGGAATTGAGGATCCAGGATTGGGAATACTCTAACTGGTACCGTATCAAAAAAGAACTAGCTCCAGTTCCAGTTCCTGAATCAGTGCCCCTATCAGTGTTATCAGAGTATTCTTCCAGCTCCTGTTCCAGGTGCATATCTTCCAGTTCCTGCTCCAGGTGCTCCTGTTCCAGTTCTTGGTCCAGGTGCTCCTGTTCCAGTTCCTGCTCCAGATGCAAATGTTCCAGGTCTTGCTCCAGGTGCTCCTGCTCCAGTACCTGCTCCAGGTGCTCCTGATCCAGTTCCTGCTCCAGTACCTGTTCCAGGTGGAAATGTTTCAGTTCCTGCTCCAGGTGCTCCTGGTCCAGTTCCTGCTCCAGGTGCTCCTGGTCCAGTTCCTGATCCAGGTGTTCCTGTTCCAGTACTTGCTCCAGGTGCTAATGTTCCAGTACTTGCTCCTGGTGCTTGTGTTCCAGTTCCTGCTCCAGATGCTCCTGTTCCAGTTCCTGCTCCAGATGCTCCTGTTCCAGTTCTGCTCCAGATGCTCCTGTTTCAGCTCCTGCTCCAAGTGCTCCTGGTCCAGTTCCTGATCCAGGTGTTCCTGTTCCAGTACTTGCTCCAGGTGTTCCTGTTCCAGTACTTGCTCCAGGTGCTAATGTTTCAGTACCTGCTACTGGTGCTTGTGTTCCAGTTCCTGCTCCAGATGCTCCTGTTCCAGTTCCTGCTCCAGATGCTCCTGCTTCAGCTCCCGCTTCAAGTGCTCCTGGTCCAGTTACTGATCCAGGTGTTCCTGTCCCAGTACTTGCTCCAGGAGCTAATGTTCCAGTACCTGCTTCAGGTGCTGATGTTCCAGTTCCTGCTCCAGATGCTCCTGTTCCAGTTCCTGCTCCAGGTGCTCCTGCTCCAGTACCTGCTCCAGGTGCTCCTGTTCCAGTTCCTGGTGATTGTATTCCTGGGTTGCTTGGTCCTGCTCCAGCATTAATTGTTCCGGTTCCTGCTCCAGGTGCTCCCGTTTCCGTTCCAGTTCCACTTCTTGAACCAGTTCTAGAATTATTCATAGCATTCAATAATGAACTCAGGAACATTCTGAACCCATTTTGCATTTTAAATAGTACATTCTGGAAGATTGTGGATTTCATGGTGGAAATTTGCTGATAAATGGGATTGTTGTCAGTTGTTCTTGTTCCTGTACCAGATTCTGTAGCTTGTACTGTATTAGATCCTGTAGCAGGTACTGAAGCATATGCTGTAGAAGATACTGTATCAGAAACAGATCTTGGAGCAGATACTGTAGTGGGTACTGTAGATGGTACTGATCCCGTAGAAGATCCTGTAACTGATTCTGGAACAGATACTGCATCAGGTACCGAAGCAGATCCTGTAGATGGGGCTGTACTACCAGTACCAATACCAACAGTTACTCCTATTGAAGGTATTATTTCACGTTGTAACGCTGATTCATAGCTTGGTCTGGAAGGTTGTGCCAATGAATACTGCAAAATTACCCCTAATTATTCAATTATAACAAAAACATTTGCAAGATAAAAACTGATAGAGTTGTTTTTATTATCAGCACTAAATCATGCACGTATTTCTATCACATTCCATATAATTTACAATGATAAAGATTATTATTCATATCTTCAGAATGAAGCCAGCCAAAAAAAATTTAGAATATTGTCTGTAACAGATAGAGAAGACAGAAAATGGAGATATCATATTATCACAATAAAATCTATTACTGAAATCCATAACAGTTATTTTTTGAGAAAATAGGTATGAGGAACCAAACAAGAACAAACTATTGGGATTTCTCATATTTTTTATTATTCCAGTCTATTCAAATAGAATGCATTGTTGAAACTCATTCTGTGATCATAGAGTCTTCTATAATTTGAAGATATTATTCAACCAATCCATTACAGATAACATTATATTACTGGATTATCTCTTAGTTGATAGTTTTCCGATTTCAATAATTAGCATCCTTCTATTTATATTTGAATATACATATCACTGATTCATCCGGTCACTTGAGAATGACATATGACAGTCACGTCTAGAAAGAGATGGAATTCAATCGGATATACTGTAGTTGAGCAAATTGAATCACCCTTAAAGCTGGCCACTGACGAGCGTTCCAACAAGCCAAATGGCACGGTAGCGTGCCATTGGAACGACGTGAATGGTGAATCGCGCTCGTATTTTGGTGAAGCGACGAGGCTCGATGGAATTCCAACCGGTTGGAAATCCATCGCGCCACGCCAAACCTACGTCACTCCAACTCCTCGTGAATGGGGAATCTCGATGGCATGCTGGAACGACGGAACGACCGTGAATGTGGAAACCTGTGGGTTGTCCCGTCTCAGTGCGTGTCAGACCGTTGACTTGGAAGGATAGATTGCTGTTTTGCTCTTGTTTTGATTGTTGTTTTGTTCTTGTGTTGTTGTGTTGTCATGAGTTCGAACCGGGATTTTGTAATCTCTGTGATCGAGATGTACAGGGATCATACCTGTTTGTGGAAAAATAACAGACCCTGGTTATCATGACAAGGTAAAAAGGAACGCTGCTCTGGAGATGATCCTTGAATTTTTTAAAACTGGTGGCCAAGAAACGTAGAGTTGCAGCCAACCTCTCATGGGGAGTAATGCACTGTCTCATGACTGTATCTTTCTTTGTAATCATCGGTGTTACCAAATGAAGTAAATGGTTGTAGGTATCTTCATCCATACGCAAATAATTCTTCCAGTCCGGAGGTTCGACACTAAGATCTTGAAATAAATTCAGATGTGTGTGATTCCGCCTATTCGAAAATAAACGTTTCACCCATTTCCGTTTGGGTTTTTTTCTTTTTACGTACAAACACACAGCTGTTGAAATCAGGAGAAGTTCCTCGTCCATACTTGATCACAAACCATCAACTACTGGAGTGATGGAATGGAGTGCTCGTGAATTGACCCACAAAATATTTACGGATTTGGATCGTTCCAGCTGGAGTGACATCGCGCCGCGCCACGCCGTTTGGAACGCTCGTCAGTGGCCAGCTTTAGACTACAAATTTGTTCATATCAGTTCCCACATAATACTACAAATACCCATAATTATGTAGATGTCAAATGATGTGAATATTCCAAGTTCCATTGCTGTCTATAACATGTGAACAGTTCGACTTGATGTGAAAGGTATGTGGGATACCTGTATTGAATTACACAGGTATGTGGAATTCAGAGTTTCAAAATATCCAAATCCAAATTGTGTTTCCATTTTTAATAACAGAATAATGAATAGGAAATAACTAACAGATAGAGAACCACATTCTCTATTGAGAAGTTGATTTGATTATCAATCAAAACACTTCATATTTGAATGGAGAAACATGTAGGATATAAACAAAATTTGCTTTCATGAGTAACAAATTGTGTTACGAAATGGTTATTCTCCAAATCCAAATTGTGTTTCCATTTCTAATAACAGAATAATGAATAGGAAATAACTAACAGATAGAGAATCACATTCTCTATTGAGAAGTTGATTTAATTATCAATCAAAACACTTCATATTTTCCATATTTGGAAAGAGAAACATGTAGGATATATACAGAATTCGCTTCCATGAGTAACAAATTGTGTTATGAAATGGTTATTCTCCAAATCCAAATTCTGTTTCCATTTTTGATAACAGAATAATGAATAGGAAATAACTAACAGATAGAGAATCACATTCTCTGTTGGGAAGTCGATTCAATTATCAATCAAAACACTTCATATTTTTTATAATTGAATGGAGGGGCATGTAGGATATTTACGAAATTTGCTTCCATGAGTAACAAATTGTGTTATGGAATGGTTATTGATTGGGATAATGATGTTACAAAACTTGCATTTATCTGATAATTCCAATTCCAATTATGTTTTATTCAAACATAACCTCCTTATTCATACTGTCACTCAGAGTCCATCAAGGTACCATGTTTAAGGGTTTGTCCCTGCAGTAAATCCACCAGATGCTCCAGGTGCTCCAGGTGTTCCAGGTGTAGTTCCAGGCGTTCCAGATGTTCCAGGCGTTCCAGATGTTCCAGATGTTCCAGGCGTTCCAGATGTTCCAGATGTTCCAGATGTTCCAGATGTTCCAGATGTTCCAGATGTTCCAGATGTTCCAGGTGTAAATCCACCAGATGCTCCAGGTCTTCCAGATGTTCCAGATGTTCCAGGTGTAAATCCACCAGATGCTCCAGGTCTTCCAGATGTTCCAGATGTTCCAGATGTTCCAGATGTTCCAGATGTTCCAGGCGTTCCAGATGTTCCAGATGTTCCAGGCGTTCCAGGCGTTCCAGATGTTCCAGATGTTCCAGATGTTCCAGATGTTCCAGATGTTCCAGGTGTAAATCCACCAGATGCTCCAGGTCTTCCAGATGTTCCAGATGTTCCAGATGTTCCAGATGTTCCAGATGTTCCAGGTGTAAATCCACCAGATGCTCCAGGTCTTCCAGATGTTCCAGGTGTAAATCCACCAGATGCTCCAGGTGTTCCAGGTGTTCCAGTAGTTCCAGGCGATCCAGATGTTCCAGGTGTAAATCCACCAGATGCTCCAGGTCTTCCAGATGTTCCAGATGTTCCAGGTGTCGCAGTGCCAGTTGCTGTGGGAACTGCAGATAAGACTGCACTCAACAAGTTCCTGGCGCCATTGGTGATTTTATTGATAAAGTTCTGCAGAAGAGTGGCCTTGCTATTGGCTAGCTGCTGATAGATAGCATTGGTATCAGCTGATACGGTTCCAGTAGCAGTTCCCGATGCTGATACTGGCGGTATGGGTGTAGTTGGGTTCACAGGCTTGGCCAGGGCGGACTGCAACATTATACCCACTCGTTATTCCAATATCTGGCACATCTGTTATATCCATACTTTCACATCAAATTACCACAGAACCTTGTGATAATAACTCACATACATAAAGGAAAACCAAGAAGACTTTGATGACAATTCATGAATGTCATTTACTCACAATATTTGTTCATCTTCTCTTCATTGCATGTCACAACACCTTCCTTCATAATAACTGCGACCTTCTTGATGGTTAAGCAGTCTACTTCCACGTTTTGATTCAGTTGGGTGGGGTTCTGTTTATGATCCATGTTCATAATTGTGGATAAGTTGGATAACCATGTTGTAATTGTGGATTCAGTTGGATAATTGTGGCTGAGTTGTCAGTTGAGTTGCTCTTGTAGACATTACTTCTCAGACGTTCTTGAAGAGAAACTTAGAGGATAACAAATATGAGTGGTCTCAGACCCTTTGAGTTCCCCAAAGAGCTTCTGAACACATGACGTTCTGTTGCTGTCCCACCTTGATGCAGCCAGGTGACTTGTTCATCGGCCTCCAACAACGGAACAAACTTATTATGATGTTCTGGCAACATTCTGTCATAGTTTCTAAGGAAGGAATTAGGCCAAATTGCACGACGAAATTCAACTTTCAGCGAATGAAACTGGAAATTGATAGTATCCACGTGATATAATTATCAACAATCAACCTCTAACGAAGCCACGAACTTATAATGATGTTCTTGCAACATTTATCTGTCATAGTGGCGGTTGCACGAAAGCCAGTCAAGTTTCAATCATGGTTAATTCCAGGAGAACCAATCAGAGAAGCCGTCTTCTAGAAAAACCTTCTATTGGTTCTCGTGAAATTAACCACGATTAAAATTTAACCAGCTTTTGTGCAACCGGGCCTCAGTTTCTAAGGGAAGGGATTAGACCTGCAAGTCTTTTGTACAATTCACTTGATGAAATGTAAATCTAAGCGAATCTGACAAGGTCTCAAAAAAAATTGAGCGTTTTTCATCTCCAGTGTATGTTTTTCGATCTGTTCACTCAACCTTCTAGATGATTAGGAGAATACAAAACGAAATGAAACAACTGGGCAAATGAACCAATGACAGTACAAAGTAATTTACCCCTATCAGGTTCTCGAAGCTCTAAAATTATTTTAAAATCAATTGAAACTCAAATTATTCTCTGGGGTGTTCAATCTCAGTAGACGTCAAATCTTCAAAACCATAGAAACCAATCCGAAAGAACAGAACAATGTTGAACTAATTATTACATGCCTCGAATGCCTTCTTCAAGGTCTTTCCTGTCAACACAAACACTTCCACCTTTAGAAAACTTAATTTCCTGCCACAAAATGTGTTCGGAAAGAAGGTTGCGCGGTAATATTGAAGATGGGTTTACTGAAGTTATCAATTGTCGCGACAAAATGCACAAAAACACGATCAAACTTAACCACCGTCAAATAAATGATGTCATCTAACAGAACTATTACAAAGAGAAATATTCACTGATTCTGACGTCAATGCAATGACGTTTCAGATGTTCCAGATGTTCCAGGCGTCCCAGATGTTCCAGGCGTTCCAGGCGTTCCAGATGTTCCAGGCGTCCCAGATGTTCCAGGTGTCGCAGTGCCAGTTGCTGTGGGAACTGCAGATAAGACTGCACTCAACAAGTTCCTGGCTCCATTGGTGATTTTATTGATAAAGTTCTGCAGAAGAGTGGCCTTGCTATTGGCTAGCTGCTGATAGATAGCATTAGTATCAGCTGATACGGTTCCAGTAGCAGTTCCCGATGCTGATACTGGCGGCATGGGTGTAGTTGGGTTCACAGGCTTGGCCAGGGCGGACTGCAACATTATACCCACTCGTTATTCCAATATCTGGCACATCTGTTATATCCATACTTTCACATCAAATTACCACAGAACCTTGTGATAATAACTCACATACATAAAGGAAAACCAAGAAGACTTTGATGACAATTCATGAATGTCATTTACTCACAATATTTGTTCCTCTTCTCTTCATTGCATGTCACAACACCTCCCTTCATAATAACTGCGACCTTCTTGATGGTTAAGCAGTCTACTTCCATGTTTTGATTCAATTGAGTGGGGCTCTGTTCATGATCCATGTTTTGATTCAGTTGGAGAATTGTGGCTGAGTTGTCAGTTGAGTTGCTCTTGTGGACATTATTTCTCAGACGTTCTTGAAGAGAAACTTAGAGGATAACAAATATGAGTGGTCTCAGACCCTTTGAGTTCCCCAAAGAACTTCTGAACACATGACGTTCTGTTGCTGTCCCACCTTGATGCAGCCAGGTGACTTGTTCATCGGCCTCCAAAAACGGATCAAACTTATTATGATGTTCTGGCAACATTCTGTCATAGTTTCTAAGGAAGGAATTAGGCCAAATTGCACGATGAAATTCAACTTTCAGCGAATGAAACTGGAAATTGATAGTATCCACGTGATATAATTATCAAAAATCAACCTCTAACAAAGCCACGAACTTATAATGATGTTCTTGCAACATTTATCTGTCATAGTGGCGGTTACACAAGAGTCAGTCAAGTTTTAATCATGGTTAATTCCAGGAGAACCAATCAGAGAAGCCGTCTTTCAAAAAAACCTTCTCTTATTGGTTCTCGTGAAATTAACCACGATTAAAATTTAACCAGTTTTTGTGCAACCGGGCCTCAGTTTCTAAGGGAAGGGGTTGGACCTGCAAGTCCTTTGTACAAATTACTTGATGAAATCTAAATTTCGGCGAATCTAACATGAAAGGTCTCATGAAAATTGAGAGTCTTTCATCTCCAGTGTATGTTTTTTGGTCTGTTCACTCAACCTTCTAGATGATTAGAAGAATGAAAAATGGAATGGAACAACTGGGCAAATGAACCATTGACAGTACAAAGTAATTTTCCCCTATCAGGTTCTTGAAGCTCTAATATTATTTTAAAATCAATTGAAACTCAAATTATTCTTTGGGGTGTTCAATCTCAGTAGACGTCAAATCTTCAAAACCATAGAAACCAATCCGAAAGAACAGAACAATGTTGAACTAATTATTACATGCCTCGAATGCCTTCTTCAAGGTCTTTCCTGTCAACACAAACACTTCCACCCTTAGAAAACTTAATTTCCTGCCACAAAATGTGTTCGGAAAGAAGGTTGCGCGATAATATTGAAGATGGGTTTACTGAAGTTATCAATTGTCGCGACAAAATGCACAAAAACACGATCAAACTTAACCACCGTCAAATAAATGATGTCATCTAACAGAACTATTACAAAGAGAAATATTCACTGATTCTGACGTCAATGCAATGACGTTTCAAAATTCGATTTCAACATTGAAAAAGTAGATTTTTTTAAGATTATGTCCCAGGGACTCCAGTTAATTAAGGGTTTAAAATTAGAAGGAAAGCACCTACAGACAACAAAATTAGTTCTCTGATTCTCAACCACAAAATTATTGTATTAGAAAATGGACCGTAAACCGGGTTTTTACAACGAAATTAGACCACCATATTCAGTTCTTACCATCAAAATCCTCGAAACAATATTTGGCTCTTTTGGAAGCAAAATATATCCTAATATCTTACCTCTTTCAAATCATCAAAATCCTCATCATCTTGTTTGAGCGGTGCTCTATTATCACCTGAGACAGCACCTCTACATGATCCAAGCTGCAAACGTGAAATTCTCCATTTAAGGCTATCAACAATGGGCCCGTTCTGTGTACATGGAATGTGGTAGATTGTCCGATTCACAATATTTACCAGGTCAAAAGAGTTTTGACAGATTCTGTACCAGAAACCAGTTCCAGTTCCAAGATCCTGCCCCACAGTCGAAGCGTGGTAAATTGTCCGACATGGTACAGTTCCAACTATCTGAGCTCTCATTGGTCGATTATTGAAGTCTGCTTGCTTCTCTGCGCATGCGCTGATTGTTTGTTTACCATAGCATAGCCATCATAACCAACAATAATTATGATGTTTGATAACCATTCATTGAATGAGTTTTTCCCAATTGAAAATTTTAGAGTCATGGAATAAAATAAATGCAAACTTTTCTACACGGTAAGTTTGTAAAACAGCCTTTCTTCATTCACGCAGCTAGTAAACTACACATTTTAGTAAATCAACTCTATATGTGCGCGCCAAAAGCTTGAACCAACGATTTTGAAGTGGCGTTCCATGGGAACATTTTCCACTAGTCACGTGATGGAACAATTTACGATTGGAACTGGAACAATTTACTGTACACAGAACGTACACAATGACTTCTCAATAATATGACTTCTCTCTTAATAATGACTTCTCTCTCCTGGAGCAGTTTTATCAATTTTGGAATTTGAAAATAGAGCAGTGATAGGTGAATTGAATCAAATTAATTTGTGTTATTGTGGAAGATATCAACATTGAATGAAATCACTTGATATGATCAAAACCACTAATCCATAAAAAACAATTAGAGATTCTAGTTTCTTATGTTACATCATTATCAATCTCTAGTAAACTTGAAACTCGAACATTGAGCAGCATATTTTGCAGTATCTGTGAAGCCCTACGATTGGCCATCAACTGTTGACCAATGAAAGTTGAGCTCTATTGTCATTGGCCGAGACTAGACACGCCCAAGTATGCCTAATATGGTCATGAGAAGCGTTAACGGCTATAGGTTCCACTCATAGCCTACTACACATTACATAATTACAACATTTTTATTGGGCATGTAACATTACATAAATATTCTCTGTTTTATTATGCTGCTCAATGTTTAAACTGCTTCCAATTTACTGGATATTGTATATTGTTTACTGGATAATGATGTAACAACCGAACTAGTATCTCGAATATTGTTCGAATAAGTTGTAGGTTTTGACAATATCAAGGCATTGTCAACCTACTCTAGAATATGGCACGCCATAGTGGAGTAGGTCAATTACCATACAGAAATCACTAAACGAGTAGAGGACACATTATAAGAATTTTCTGAAACTAACTATTGTATGAGTAATTGTAAACTGTCAAAAATTTTCTGTAGTTGATGTAGTAGTGTTGGTTTTTTTTCGAGGGGGGGGTGGTGTAATGAACATTTATTTATTCATTTTCATTGAAGTGGAATACTCTTATATTTTACATTATTTTGTAAACTGTCCCTTCTGAAGAAATAGTATCTCAAGTCACAAGGACGGGAAGGGGCCTTTTGCAGTCGAGAATGATGTTTCTAGTCGAGGCGATAGCCAAGACCAGAATTTCATTCGAGCACTGCAAAAGACATTCACGCCCAAGTAACTTACACTATTTTTTGTCATAATAATCTAGAAAAGGATAATTGAGAAACAGAAAACATTACCTGCTTGTGCTGACATTACTACATGCATTTTATAAACATAACCTAGTTTACAAATTTCGAATCAGGAATTTCTTGATTGTAGTTGACGAAACTTCCACCTGGAGCGCTAAAAGGCGGTTTTTATACCAGTTTTGCTGTTTCTAATTCGGAACTATAGTGAGGTCCACGTTATAATGGCAGTGCATAAAGATAGGAGAACAGCGTTGCCGATTCTCTGCCTTTCTACATTGTCAAAAACAGATTTGACATCGTTGCGGAGCTAGAAAAAGATAGTATTACCTCTTTGTGGAATGATAGACAAGGATGGCAACATCAAAGTTAATCAAATACTGTCATTATAACGTGGACCTAACTATAGGAAATATACTCAACTGTAAAGAAAACATATGATTTTATTACAGTATAGTATGTTGTAATAAGAATCATATGTTTATTTGTTCTACAATCAGCTGTTTACCGGCTTGATTTCATGGATGTAAAATAGCTGAAATTAAATTACTATAATAAAAATGGTATTTGATTCGATTTGTGAATAAAGAATTCCATTTCTGTGATATGGGAGCTTGACATTCTACCCTATATATTATATATACTTCACTTTACTTTATATTATAAAGATTCTTGTAACCTTATGAGCTATATTAAAAGTTTGAAAAATTGTTATTGGAAATTTGATTTCAAATAGATACAAATTTTTCCATGTAGAAATGATAATGTTGTAAAAAGTGAATGAAAAATAGAATCGTCAAGTAGCCTAATTGAAATATTACCATAGCCCTTACACTGGGTTTTAATTCATAATTTTCGTTATCAGTAACATCAGAATCCATTTTTAGATGCAGAGTTTTTAGAGGACTCTATTTCCTAAATTTTTCCGGGGGAGGCCCGGAAATATACAGTTAAGGTAGGCGCACAAATATCATCATCGGACGGACGGCACGCATCGGAAGGATCGGATGATTAGATTTTATGCATTGTTTTCAATTGGAGTGCGCATATCTATCAGCATCGTATAGATATGTGCACTCCAATTGAAAACAATGCATCAAATCTAATCATCCAATCCGTCCGATGTGTGCCGTCCGTCCGATGACGATCTGTCTGCGCCTACCTTTATTCTTCACAATGATAGTGAATCTAGCTAGTCAGTAGGATGACGCATTCTCTATCTACTAAATAATCTGACACTCTCTCAAGCTAGTCAATGTAATCAGATAGCTACTTTCTCAATCCAGTCAATAATTTGACACTTTTCCGAGCCAATGGTCGAGTGATGAGGGATGAAAAATGATGAAAAATGAGTGAATGCTCGAACCATCTATCTGCATAATGGTCACCCGTGCATGTGAGTAATGAGGCATGTGATGGGCATGGGCACTTCACGTCGAAAGCTCTCCTGTCAGGGTGCGATTTTTCAACACCAAAATCAATCAATATTTGAGGGAAAGCCAGCCTGTATTGTGGTGAACAACTCTAGTTCAAACTACGATTACTTTGGAATGTTGGAAGCGGAAAAATCAGTGGTATCATAGGTGTTTAAGCTAAGATTTAAATGGAATGCTGAAAGCGGGAAATTAGAGGTTAGCTACATACAAGAGGTTTAAACTACGATCACATTGGAATGATGGAAGCGAGAAAAGTGGTTCGCTTAACTATACCATAAGGCTCGTTTGCACAGTCAAAGCTTAAACTGAATCTAATCAGCTGGTAGCTTAAACTTAAGATGAAGCACATTATAACGAGCGAGACTTGATATGGATTTATTTCAGTTTAAAAATGAAATTCAGTTTAAAACTGATACTGTGCAATCGGCACTTAGAGTTCAAACTAAGATTACATTGGAATGTTGAAAGCGAGAAATTCAGTGGTTTCCTACACAATACCATAGGAGTTTAAACTATAATGAAATTGAAGAGGTTGGAAGCAGGAAATTGTGTCTTATTTATCAAATTTGAATCAATTGATTAATAGACCGACGAAGTAAGGTCTTAGATTCAAGTGACGGTTTAGCATTTCTCTTTATGTTTATATTCATGTTCCGCATTTACAGCGAAACGCAGCAATGTTCCTTTTCACTTTCCTTGCCCTATTACCATAGGTAAGGAAAGTATTGCTTTCCGAAAAAAATTCAAAATTTCTTTACGTTTCAAGGTCCCCTGAGACCAAAAAAGTGGTTTTTGGGTATTGGTCTGTATGTGTGTGTGTGTGTTGTGTGTGTGTGTGTGTGTGTGTGTGTGTGTGTGTGTGTGTGTGTGTGTGTGTGTGTGGTGTGTGTGTGTGTGTGTGTTGTGTGTGTGTTGTGTGTGTGTGTGTGTGTGTGTGTGTGTGTGAGTGTGTCTGTGTACACGATATCTCATCTCCCAATTAACGGAATGACTTGAAATTTGGAACTTAAGGTTCCAAACACGAACAATTCCGATCTGATGCAATTCAAGATGGCGTATAAAATGGTGAAAATTTTGTCAAAAACAGGGTTTTTCGCGATTTTCTCAAAAACGGCTTCAACGATTTTGATCAAATTTGTACCTAAAATAGTCATTGATAAGCTCTATCAACTGCCACAAGTCCCATATCTGTAAAAATTTCAGGAGCTCCGCCCAATCTATGCAAAGTTTGATTTTAGATTCCCAATTATCAGGCTTCAGATACAATTAAAAAAATGTTTCAAGTGGAAAAGATTGAGCATGAAAATATCTACAATTAATGTTCAGTAACATCTTCACCTAAAAATTGAAAATAAGCTCGAAATTCGAAAAAAGGTGATTATTCAATTGCAAACGGTTGGCAACTGTTGATTCTATTAAATGATTCACTATGAAGAGATAGCAGACCTCGTGTGTCTCCAGCGTTATTGCCCTGTCAACAGCTGGCTCAAATCTTTGAATAGTAGACTTCAGATGCGCGTGAGCATTAGCGTCAAGTGATCAATTTTCATAACGGCAAGAAAAGTTGTGTGAGTGCGCCACACCAGATTTTTATTTCTATTGGAGAGAACATTTTTTAGTACTTTCTTGTTATGAATGTCCTTTAGATAGAGGACAAACTTTCAGATCATAAATGATTCAATTTTTCCAACTATTCATTCAATTATATTAGAAGTCCCTTGCCTACCGGCTATTCAAGCTAATGCTAAAAATTTGTTGTATCTATATATATAAAAGCGAAATGGCACTCACTCACTCACTCACTCACTCGCATAACTAAAAATCTACCGGACCAAAAACGTTCAAATTTTTTAGGTATGTTCAGTTGGCCCTTTAGAGGCGCACTAAGAAATCTTTTGGCAATATTTTAACTCTAAGGGTTGTTTTTAAGGGTTTAAAGTTCGTCTTTTAGCATGTATATTCTTCTTCTCCCAATCTCTTAATTATAATTGAAATTTCCATATCATATGTTACTATAGAACTATAATCTAGATAGAGTACGTCTTCGAAACAGTTGTTAACTGGCAACTAAATTAATAATTTTGTCAGGTTGGCATTAAGTTGAGTTGTCTTTGTTAGGTTGGCACCAAGTTCAAGATTTAAATGCATTTATCGCGGAAAAATTGATTGGGCACTGCTACTTCAATCCTGGAAATATTATATTACTAGCAGTCAGACTCGCTTCGCTCGCCATATCCGTTTAGTCTGGACCCCCGAATGGATTGTCCTAACATATGATAAAAATGCCCAAATGAAAAATGCAGGCGAGCGAAGCGAGCCTGCTGATCTCATTCTTGGACAATCCAGTCGGGGGTCCTGGGGCCCCCCCCTGGCTAGACGGATATGGCGAGCGAAGCGAGCCTGACGGCTAGTCATCTATAAACACGCTTGTTGGAAAGTTGTGTGAGTGCGTCACACCAGATTTTTTGACGTAGGATTCTTTCTCCGTCCCCCTATGGATTCTATCAGATTGAACGGAGTTTGGTCAACATCATCTGTTTGACATCATCTTCTTAATCCAATAGAATTCATAAAGACGACAAAAAATCGTACGCCCAAAAATCGATGTGTGTGTAACCAGCCTGAATTTTTGGTCCAGGAATAGTTATTTGCAAATTTCGAATTTTGAGATCAATGTATGATGGATGAGAAATACTGGGGAAAAATAATTATCTACAATCCATATCGGAGGATCTGAATGGAAAAAATAGGATTATTTATGTATTCCAAAAGTTGACTTCATCTCACCGACATACGACAGCTTAATCAAGAACGAAAAATACATGTATGATATCGTACATTATACGGAATGATATTGTACTGTACAGGGTGTTCACGAACTCCCTACAAATATTCTAGGGCATTGTTCCTGGGTAAAAAACATATCTTAATATTATATTTAAATTGTCCGAAAGTCTTCAGTCACTCACACAGCGGCCATTTTGCTTTTTTCACTTATTATTATTTTTCTAAATTATGATTCAACATACGAAATTGAAACTTTGCACGATCATTTACAACAACTGGACAAAGCTACAAAAAAGTATGATAATTTTTCAAATTCATAAAACAAAATGGCGGCCATATAGAATTTTGTTTCTTAAATAACTCAGAAACCGTTGGTATAACAAAAACTTTACAAGAATAACTTTTTCTAGTAAATTTAATTGCCTATAGATCGGTACCAAATTTTTCTAAGATTGGACGAATATTAACTGAGATATGACAGCTTTAGTGGTTGGTGACCCACCATTAGAGGGTTATGTAACGTCATTTTATTGTTTGAATTGACCTAAAATCGCTCGCATTTGACATGCAATGCAAATAGAGATTGATGCATCATTGAGGCGACTTGGTGTGCACTGCAACTAACTTTCAGTGGTCACCTATCACTAAGGCTGCCATATCTCAGTCAATATTGGTCTGATCTCAAAAATTCTGGTACCAATCGATAGGCAATTAAATTCACTAAAAAAAGTTATTCTTGTAAAGTTTTTGTAAAACCAACAATTTCTGACTTATTCAAGAAACAAAATTTTTAAGGCCGCCATTGTTTTATGAACTTGAAAAATTATCATAAGTTTTTCTAGCATTGTCTATTTGTTGTATAATTATGATCCTGCAAAGTTTCAATCTCGTATGTTTAACCATTATTTAGAAAAAAATAATAAGTGAAAAAAGCAAATGGCCGCTGTGTGAGTAACTGAAGACTTCCGGGCAATTTAAATATGATATTTAGATATGTTTTTCACCCAGGAACAATGCCCTAGAATATTGGTGGGGAATTCGTGAACACCCTGTATGATCATCATGCAATAAATACGATACAGTAAGATAACATTCTGCATCCAACACTCGTTCATTTCGATTCAAAAATCAAATCTATGAACATTGCAATCAGACTCGTGCCATTTCGAATAATTGTTGAGGGAACAGAGTTCCTCATTAATTAATATGCACATACATTTCGTATAAATGACCAAATGGAAGGGCTAGACGATGATGTGGGCTGGAAATCCATGCTCATCTGGGATTTGCGTTGCATGAGCCAAAACTGTAGATTCTAGTTGGTAGTGCTAGATATGTAGAGGAAGCTTCAAATGTAAATCTGTAAAGCTAGACTGTAAATTACTCACTCTATGATGAAGGAATTGTTGATCAGTGGTATTGTATATGTATATTAATATGTACATTGTATCCTATCCTATACTATTGAACGAGCAACTTCTGTTTATATGTTTAGATGTTTAGTTATTTGTATATCTAGAGTGAAAAGTACGACTTTTTCTCCCTGTGGGAAAAAGTTTGAAGCCCGAGGCAAAGCCGAGGGCAACAATTTTCCTGAGGGAGAAAACGAATTTCCGCTCGTGATGTACACAACATTTTTCCTCCATCTACATTTTTTTATAGAAACTGCAAATAATATCATTTTAATAACTTACGTATTGGTGACAGTGTCTCCTAACAACATAACCTAAAATCTGAAACCTAAAAACCGGTCGTCTGATTGGCACTGCCGATTGCGCTATCTATCGGCAAAAGTTGTAACAATTATATCAGCTGGGCGTCTAACAAAAATGGCTGACTCCAGATCACGCGGTTCAGATTTGAATTGCAGATCAAAAATATTTGTTGGCTGGTATTTTGAATAGAATCAAATATTTTTAAAATTGTATAAATTTTTATCGTCTACTAATACTAAGAATATAATATCAGACAAACATATATTTCATGAGTTGAACAAATTTCTGGTTGTGGTATTGAATTCAGTTGACTTAATGACAAACACCTCTATTATGCTTTCTCATCTGAGCTTAGACCTTCTAACCTATTACAATGTAAGTTTTAAAGTAGAGATGCTTCCCATGTTATTTAAATGGAGTCACTTTTACTCCCTAGGGAGTTTTTCTGTTTTTTACTACCGAGAGCAAAAAAGTGACACTTTACTATTATGTTTCAGGGAGTAAAGTTGGTACTTTAGACAGTAGGTGGAGGAAATATATGTTTGTATTTCACCGGATCTCGAAAACAGCTCTAACGATTCTCACGAAATTCAGAACATAGTGGGTTTATAATATAGAGATTCAATTGCACTAAATCTCATCCCTGGGAAAACTCGCTGAAGGACATTAAAAGGATAATTGTTATTCATCCTTGGAAAAACAGATGATGATAATAATTATTTCGTCGTCTGTTGGTGATGGAATTGAGTGAGCGAGTTCATGTATGTGGGACTGTGTCAAAATTATGACTCAGCTGTTGAACTTTTGTAATCATTCAATCAGGTACTTAGTGCCGGTTGCAAAAAGCCGGGTTATTTTCAATCCTAATTAATTCCAGTGGAACTTTTGTAATCATTCAATCAGGTACTTAGTGCCGGTTGCAAAAAAGCCGGGTTATTTACAATCCTGATTAATTCCAGTGGATCCATCTTTCTGAAATGGTCTTCTATGATTTGGTTCACGTGAAGTTGATCAAGATTAGAATTCAACCGGCTTTTGTGCAACTGGGCTTCCGTGAGGGAAATTTTTGCATTCCCCTGGGAATTTACTGTGATTAGATAGAACAAATCTGTATGAATGTTATTATAATTTCTTCTTTCGTGATAAATTTTTTATGTTTTTGTACTCCAGAGTTCTCGGTTCCCGTTATTATATGTTAATGACATTAACCTAAATATTGTTCCTGTCTAATTGTCACAACTTTTATTAATTTTGTGTTTTTGTTAAAATAAATTCAATTAAATTGAAAATCATTTGCTATTCAGACAGTCTGTTTATAATATGGAAACTAGTGATCTACATTGCCCGACGAAATTTCCAATTAATTAGTTGATTATTCCAGTTCATAGTAAGGGAGAGTCTATGTTGTGCTTCAAATGAAATTCACCTTTTGTATTAACTGGCAAATTATTGCTACTCAATTCATATAATCAATATCAGGGCACCGAGCTTCGCTCGTTATTTTTATTTATTGATAAACAGAACACAATTCTCTAAAATGATCGTGTTTATATTTCACAGCTGGCTATACGTCATCTTATGAATTTCGGGGATGCGATATTTTGAGTGGAGGAAGGGGAAAACTTCAAACTAATTGAAAATCTGAGACCATCAATGAATGATTTCTCTTTATGACAACAGTTGGGGTTTGGTTACTTGCTATGTGACTAAATTTCATCCATTTTTCAATAATTAGCCGATGATAGTTTCAATAAAATTAAATTCTATATACTTGTAATGACTAAGCTAATGATTTTTAATTACTAGGCTAATATTCGTTGATAAATGCTATCCATTGTATTGACGTCCACAGAACATTCGATGTAAAAAACGTGCAATATGCAATGAATAATCTATCAGATTCTTCATGAATTGAATCACATTTTGGTCTTAGGTCAGTGAGTTTATAGTTCAATCATAGAGAAACAATAGCGTGAGTAGATATCCCATGGTATAGGGAATTTATGTCGCAACTTTTACTGTTATCTCAAGCCGATAACTGTCGATTATTGTCAATTTTTACTGTTTTGTTGGGGTGATAGTGTATGAACAATTGAGAGACTACCAGCGTCACACAGCTGCATAGGAAAGAACTATGTGAACTATCGGCTTGGGATAACAGTAAAACTTGCGACATAAACACCCTATACTATGGGATATCTATGCTATCGTTGCTCTATGGTTTAATCTACTAGTTCATTTATCAGCTTGGACAACTCTTCAAGACAAAAATTTTTCCGACAAATTTCATGAAAGTTTATTCAATATTTTTTTTTTTTAGAAAATAATATTATGATCACCCCGACACATATTATTATAGTGAGGTATCATAATTAGGACTGAGTTTAGTATTAGCAACTTTTGAATGTATTATAATATATGTTTTGCCATTAAACTCCTCTGGTTTCAATTCATTAGCAATCAGAGATATTGTTATCAATATTATTAATCATTTTGGTTTTACAGAGAAAAATATATCAGGAGAGAGAAACTTGGGATTTCTTGATCTATTTCTCTCCCAAATTTAGATAAAATTAAAAAGTACGAAGAATTAACAAGCATAAATAATATGGGTTTAGACATAATAGTTGATAATAACAAGTTGAGGAGTAATCATAGTAGTATTTCCATAGAGAAGAAATAGTGAAAGTAGATACTGAATGGAAAAGACTAAGAAATTGTCAAAAAACCACAGATTTATTGATACTTAGAAAGACCAGTACTCGCCTACTAGTATTAATTCTGCTGCTCTTGTATTTAGTTTTAGTTTATCAGAGATTGACAATGGTGTAGGTAATAACAGAAACCGGTCTTTCTAAGTATCAATAAATCTGTGGTTTTTTGACAATTTCTTAGTCATTTTCATTCAATATGAAGAATTACCACAATATCAACTACACAAGGAGTGAAAGTAGATACGTCATGGTATAGGGAGTTTATGTTGCAGCTTTTACTGTTAACTCAATCCAATTACTGTAGATTATTGTCGATGTTTACTGTTTTGTTGGGGTGAGAGTGTATGAACGGCACAATATGAGAGACTAACAGCGGCACACAGCTTCATAGGAAAGAACTACGTGGACTATCGGCTTGAGATAACAGTAAAAGTTGCGACATAAAAGCCCTATACCATGGGATAACTACTCATGCTATTGCTTCTCTATGGTATTATATTCAACAAGAAGGCTAACTTTAAACGGTAGGTAACGGAAAATCTGCCGTTTTAAAACATACATACAGTTTTGGGAATGATTGACCGAGCGAAGTTAGGATACAAGTTGACGGTTTTGCATTTCTCTTTATGTTTATATGTTCAAATGTTTATATGTTGCGCATTTACAGCGAAACGCAGCAATAGATTTTCAATTTGACAGGTATGTTCCTTTTTGAATTTCGCCTGGACGTATACAAAAGGTTTCTTTTCTGGAATTTGCATTTTAAGGATAATACAAAAGGAAAAAAGAGCCTCCTTCATACGCCAATTAATATTAGAATAAAAATCAGACTATAGAAAATTATTCATCATAAATCAGCTGTCTAGTGGACTATAATACTACCCGTTCAAAAACATCGAACATCTTGAAAATGTATCCTTCCATCAACGTTAGTAGACAGTAATATTGTTCACTAACTTTGTCTTTCCATAATCTGAGGCCATGATTCTAGTTTGGAGTTTGGAGTAGAGAACATTTTATTTATATTTTTCTTTTTTAATCTGATGATTAAAATTGCAACAAATAATCTTGAAAAGAAATTGATTTCTAAAATCATGTAAAGTGAGAAATGAAGTTTGTAGGAAATCAGTATTATGGTAGTTTATTTTGCTAATTTCAACACACCGATTCCTCGCCAACACAACACAGAATGTTCTCTGATGGGTTGATTGGATTGGCGTATCGACGGCAGCCAGACCTGATAACAGCGCTCACACTCACATTCCGGAACAAGTCACGGTACGATAGGACAGAAAGCTCTATGTTTATTTAGTATTTTTTCTAGACATTTCTAATTGATGAATTATTTATTAATTTTTGAGAAAACATAACAACAGGTCAATGTTTAAATCTATTATCAATAAATGGCTACTAAGTATTACCCGAGAGGATCTTGAAACCATGTACAACCCTATGATTTAATTTCCAGTGACGAATGACGGATATTGCTCCAATTTTGCCACAACTGATTAATGTTATTTTTTTCATTAATATATTCTCTACACACTTCAAAATATTTTTAAACAATGTTTTATAATTATTTAATTAGTGTTTGTTTAATAATTCTTAAAAAAGTGTTTGAGTTGAATTCATTGTTTCCAATTGACTGGCTCATTATTCTACTCCTTTATATCCTAAACTCTGGTAATGTATTGTTTTGTTTTTTCCTATTCATTTTTTTATTCCATATCATTTTTGAAATATATATTTTTGTTTTTCTCTCGTCATGCGTGATGAATAATAGATTATTATAATTTATTATTAATATTAGATTAATTTTTCATATATTTTCCTTGTTGGATTTGTATCTACCAGCTTTCTCTGTCTCTGTTTTGTTCCTTGTCTAACTGCATTGCTCTCAACTGTACTCCATCATGCGGACGTGATTTTATCACTTGCATGGTTGACTATTTCCACATATTTTTCATTTATAGCTGTAAAGTGTAGGCAAGAATTGAGATTTATCAGTATTATTATTTATCTTTCAATATTTAAGTGATGAATTTCCTTTATGTATTATACTCCATTATTATGTGTCATTATCATTATTTTATTATTAATAAGTAGTTGGTTATTTTCTTACACTTGCACAAGTTGTTTGTTTATTTTGTTCTTTTCTTGTGGAAATAAATATATTATTATTATTATATTATTATTATTATTATTATTATTATTATTATTATTATTATATTATTATTATTATTATTATTATTATTATTATTATATTATTATTATTTATGTAACTTACTGAGCGCGAGGTCTACTGTTCGCAGAAATACTAGTAGTTGAAAGTAATCAAGTTTAAAGTGATCTTGGTACTATTTGTATTTAAACAAGTAGGCTAACATCAAAAGGTAGGTAGCGAATAATTCTACCGTTCGGGAAGAAGTTCATCAAAGAACTATAGCCTACGTTTGACACATGCTGTATTGTCCTACACAATCAATCAGTACATCCAATATTCAATGCCCTTACAGGGAACACCGGTATGTCAACTCAACTTCCCCTTCTCAACTCTTTTCTTCTACACCCCTATACCATCGTACAAGTCCCCCTACCTCTACAACTCTTCCCCTCTTCCCTTGTATAAAAATGCTCCTCCCCCTGCAGCTTTTTCAGCTCTTCAAAAATCGCAAATCTTCATATTCTTCACCGACACTCAATCCAGTGTGACAACGCTCCCTTCCCTTCCTTGATTCACGGTTCGTTAACACAGTTTGTCACATTCACTCGAACAAGGTTGGCTACACTGACAGCAAAAAAGCGCGGGCGCGCCAATATTGCGCGCTCTATCGGCGAAATAAAAATGGCGGCAAATTAGTCGTAGTCTCGTCAATTCGAACTCTAACACAGATGAACTCTAATGGAGTTTTCTTTCAGTCACAATATAGTAGGCTGCCCTGTGACAATCAATGCTCTGACTCTTTAATCAAGCCGAATTTGTTTCTTTTTTGTCAGTCACAATGAAAGGTATTTGAAACTGGAGAGAGTTAATTGGAGATGATGATTGGGGGTATAGGAAAATCGGTGGAAATTATGTGATTGTAATTGAATTCGACTGAAAAACTTTAACGATGGTGTCATGAGTCATCTTTGAAAATTGATACTAAGTGAAATTATTCTTTTTTAATCTGATGATTAAATTGCAACAAATTTCTTGAAAAGAAATTGATTTCTAAATCATGAAAAGTGAGAAATGAAGATTGTTGGAAATCAGCATTATTGTAGTTTATTCTTTAATTCCAACACACCGATTTTCGCCAACACGACAACACAGAATGTTTTCTGATGGGTTGATTGGATTGACGTATCGACGGCAGCCAGACCTGATAACAGCGCTCACAGTCACATTCCGGGACGACACGTCACGGTACGATAGGACAGAAAGCTCTATGTTTATTTAGGATTTTTTCTAGACATTTTAAATTGATAAATTATTTATCAATTTTTGAGATAACATAACAACAGGTCAATGTTTAAATCTATTATCAAGAAATGGCTACTAAGTATTACCCGAGAGGATCTTGAAACCATGTACAACCCTATGATTTAATTTCCAGTGACGAATGACGGATATTGCTCCAATTTTGCCACAACTGATTAATGTTATTTTTTTCATTAATATATTCTCTACACACTTCAAAATATTTTTAAACAATGTTTTATAATTATTTAATTAGTGTTTGTTTAATAATTCTTAAAAAGTGTTTGAGTTGAATTCATTGTTTCCAATTGACTGGCTCATTATTCTACTCCTTTATATTCCTAAACTCTGGTAATGTATTGTTTTGTTTTTTCCTATTCATTTTTTTATTCCATATCATTTTTGAAATATATTTTTTGTTTTTCTCTCGTCATGCGTGATGAATAATAGATTATTATAATTTATTATTAATATTAGATTAATTTTTCATATATTTTCCTTGTTGGATTTGTATCTACCAGCTTTCTCTGTCTCTGTTTTGTTCCTTGTCTAACTGCATTGCTCTCAACTGTACTCCATCATGCGGACGTGATTTTATCACTTGCATGGTTGACTATTTCCACATATTTTTCATTTAT